>NC_134132.1:16272483-16299983 GCF_040939455.1 Microcebus murinus | reverse complement strand
ATTTATGTCACCGGCTGGCTGGATCCAAAGTCATGTGTGCCCCACGTTATTCATGAATAAAAAAATGTCTACCTGTTTCTACCCGGGCTTTGCCCTTTTCTTTCAGCCCACGGGAAGCTCGTGCGTGCCCTCCCTGGGTTGAAAATAGGCGGTGGTGTTCCGTTGGGTTTCCAGGGGTGGGATTGCACTGGGTCCCAAAACGTGCCCCTCCTGTTCATTAGAGGATGCCGTGTTTCCCCGAAAATAAGACCTCCCCAATAAAACAGGCCCCAGCAGGATGTCTGAGCATGTGGGCAAGAGACGCCCTACCCAGAAAATCAGCCCTAGCGATGGGTGTGGCTATGAAAATCAGCCCCAGCGGTGGGCGTGGCTATGAAAATCAGCCCTGGTGATGGGCGTGGCTATGAAAATCAGCCCTAGTGAGGGGTGTGGCTATGAAAATCAGCCCTAGGGAGGGGCGTGGCTATGAAAATAAGTCCTAGTGATGGGTGTGGCTATGAAAATCAGCCCTAGTGGTGGGCGTGGCTATGAAAATCAGCCCTCGTGGTGGGCATGGCTATGGAAATCAGCCCTAGTGGTGGGCGTGGCTATGAAAATCAGCCCTGGTGATGGGCATGGCTATGGAAATCAGCCCTAGTGGTGGGCCTGGCTATGAAAATCAGCCCTCGTGGTGGGCATGGCTATGGAAATCAGCCCTAGTGGTGGGCGTGGCTATGGAAATCAGCCCTAGTGACGGGCGTGGCTGCACAGCGCATCTGCACAACAACCCACGCGAGTCGTGGCCGAGCGGGAAAGAACACGAGCAGCCCTTCTCATCTGGCCCATCGTGACAGCTACTGTCCCAGAGGTGACCAGAAAGGTGTGGGCACCCCCACCAACAAGGTTGGCTCCCCCTGCCAGGTCCCCGCCATCCTGTGCGTGCTGCAAGCTGAGGCTTTGAGGGGAAAATAACACATCCCCTGGAAATAAGCCGTAGGGTGTCTTCTGGAGGAAACATAAATATAGGACCCTCTCTTATTTTGGGGGGAAACACGGTACTTATTGGTGGGATGTGTGTGTGTGTGCAGGTGTAACTTAGAAGCTTGATATAATGCACTCGATCCTTTTTGCAATGAGTTTTTCTATATACCTTTGTTTTGGATCAGGACCTATTGCTAGTTTCTATAGGCATTTGAGTTTTTGATCAATGCACACCCATCGATTGTTTTTTTTGTTTTGTTTTGTTTTGTTTTGAGACAGAGTCTCACTCTGTTGCCCAGGCTAGAGTGAGTCCCGTGGCGTCAGCCTCGCTCACAGCAACCTCCAACTCCTGGGCTCAAGCGATCCTCCTGCCTCAGCCTCCCGAGTAGCTGGGACTACAGGCATGCGCCACCATGCCCGGCTGATTTTTTTCTATGTATATTTAGTTGGCCAATTAATTTCTTTCTATTTTATTTTAGTAGAGATGGGGTCTCGCTCTTGCTCAGGCTGGTCTCGAACTCCTGACCTCGAGCGATCCTCCCGCCTCGGCCTCCCAGAGTGCCGGGATGACAGGCGTGAGCCACCGCGCCCGGCCCTTTGATGGTCTTTTAAGAGCATCAAGAATACTACAGAAGCTAAGCCTACATTTCTTTGGTATTTACTTTAAATTGCTCTGGTATCCAATATCATGTCTTTGCTGCGTGGGCAATATAAATTAAACCTCCGCCTCTAAATGACAAAACAACTTTCTGTGGATCGTAACGTGAATACTATGAAGAGCTCTCAGGGAAGAGGAGGAGGTCATGGTCTATATGCAGACTGAAAAAAAACGTCATTCGTAAAGTTCAAAGGCAGATGGGATTTTACTGCCCTCAAAGATACGAACCAGCCCTGTGTTTATGCTTTTCTCCGATTATGCAGACTCGCAAAGGAGCAGAATTTAAGGAGTGCTGTTTTCTTACCAAAAGAGACTGAATCGAAAACCTCTGCACGCTTTTTAATCAGGAAAATAGGTTAAAATAAAGCCGTCTCTGTGTACGTTGAACGACGTGGCTTTCCCGTTTTGTAGAGAGAAGTAGCTTTTGTTTCATTTTTCTGGACACGGTGTCTGTCAAGATCTCTCTCTCTCTCTCTCTCTCTCTCTGCGTGTGAATGAATAAGCCTTATCCATCACCCATTCGAGTTGCATAAGGTTGCACAAACAATTAAGTGGGAAATGACTCCTAACTTATGTGCCTGGTCTTCCTAGATAGAAAGTTTTGAAGGCATCTATATATATTTCATAACAATGTCTGTTCTTTATGGATTTGATCCATAAATATTTATCTATCTGAAAACTTTGATACTTGGAATGTTTTCCTGAAAGCATTTGGTGCTCCAAGAAAAAACATTTGGTGCTAAGAGTTCCAGCCTTTCCCCAAGTTAATTCTATTTTAAAAATTTATATCTCCTTCCCAATGAGATGCAGAGTAAAACGCGAGACCCTCCGCGGACGAGATTGTAGCATCTGTTATCTGTGGTTAATTACTATTTTGGCAAAAATATAGAAGGTTCAGACCCCCTCTATGTCAGATTGGTGGATAATGAAGTGATTTGCTTAGTTTTTTTTTTTTTTTTTGCCTCCTTGAACTTTATTCTAACCCACTTAAATCATCCATTCTCCAATATTTGATTTTATAATAGATCCTCACTGAATGTAAGATCCGGGCGTCTCTGTGAACTTAACGTTATTATCCAAATGTTGACTGCTTAGACGTGGATTTCTTCGTTTATTTTAAAATCGTAAACAACGTCTAGATTATGGCCAAGATAACAAGGTTATGCAGAAACATTTTTTATTGATCAGCCTATGAGTATTATTTTTGGAATTTAAGGCAAACTATAATTAGGGTGATGTTTATAAATGTAAATCATTGTAGCTTCCTTCTGTATGCATATATTGTATTTTGGTTAACTTTTACTAGATTTTTGTACAGGATATCACAGTACTTTAGAAAATGTATTAGATTTTTTTACTACTGGAAAATTTTGGTAAGTATATGCACACAGGAAAACATGCATACGTTATTTTAATATGAAAGGAAATGCAATATAGAATGTAGAATAACCCTGTTTATTTATTTCTAGATGTAAACAATGTCTAGATTATGGCCAACAAGGTTATGCAGAAACATTTTTTATTGATCAGCCTATAAGTATTATTTTTGGAATTTAAGGCAAAATATAATTAGGGTGATGTTTATAAATGTAAATCATTGTAGCTTCCTTCTGTATGCATATATTGTATTTTGGTTAACTTTTACTAGATTTTTGTACAGGATATCACAATACTTTAGAAAATGTATTAGAGTTTTGTGTTTTTTTTACTACTGGAAAATTTTGGTAAGTATATGCGCACAGGAAAACATACATACGTTATTTTAATATGAAAGGAAATGCAATATAGAATGTAGAATAACCCTGTTATTTATTTCTAGATGTAAACAATGTCTAGATTATGGCCAACAAGGTTATGCAGAAACATTTTTTTTTTTTTTTTTTTTTTTTTCAGCCAAAAACCATGTGTCATGCAGAAACATTTTTTATTGATCAGCCTATGAGTATTATTTTTGGAATTTAAGGCAAACTATAATTAGAGTGATGTTTATAAATGTAAATCATTGTAGCTTCCTTCTGTATGCATATATTGTATTTTGGTTAACTTTTACTAGATTTTTGTACAGGATATCACAGTACTTTAGAAAATGTATTAGAGTTTTGTTTTTTTTTTTACTACTGGAAAATTTTGGTAAGTATATGCGCACAGGAAAACATGCATACGTTATTTTAATATGAAAGGAAATGCAATATAGAACGTAGAATAACTCTGTTATTTACTTCGGTTATATGCTTAAGGAAACAAATGGGCAGGTAAGTCCAGAGAGTGTTGTCTATTAGTAGAAAATGAAGTCAGTGCAGCTGCATGTTCTAGTCTCAGAGTTGGATAAATATTGTGCTTAGTGAAATTTTACGGCCTATTTCTGAGAACGCTTTGATTTTAGTACATTTCTACGCTTACTAGAATAGAATTCAGTCAATTGGGTAAAAAAGAAAGACTTTTTATTGACGATCTATAATGTAGCAGGCCATGTGCTATTTTATTAATGTACTTTATTTCTGTGCTTTACTGCCAGAAGAAAAGGCTTTATAAGAAAGTGCAACATGTAAATTTATGTGAAAATGTACTTGTTCACATTGCTTCATAATAACTATATTATGGTAAATTGCATGTGTGTGTGAGAGAGAGAGAGAAAGAAATTGATTCAGTGTCTTATGCTTCATAGAGTCTGAGTTTAGCAGTTGGGTGATGGAATTCCTAAAATGCAGACCAGGCCACCAGTGAGCTACCGTGTTTCCCCGAAAATAAGCCCTACTCATAAAACAAGCCCTAGCAGGATGTCTAAGCATGTGTGCAACAGAAGCCCTACCCCGAAAATCAGCCCTAGTGATGGGCGTGGCTATGAAAATCAGCCCTAGTGGTGGGCGTGGCTATGAAAATCAGCCCTAGTGATGGGCGTGGCTGTGAAAATCAGCCCTGGTGGTGGGCGTGGCTATGAAAATCAGCCCTAGTGGTGGGCATGGCTATGAAAATCAGCCCTAGTGATGGGCGTGGCTATGAAAATCTGCCCTGGTGGTGGGTGTGGCTATGAAAATCAGCCCTAGTGGTGGGCGTGGCTATGAAAATCAGCCCTAGTGGTGGGCGTGGCTATGAAAATCAGCCCTAGTGATGGGCGTGGCTGCGCAGCGCATCTGCACAACCCAAGCGTGTGGTCGTGGAGCGGGAAAGAACACGAGCAGCCCTTCTCATCTGCCCCGTGAGAGCTCTAGTGCTCGACAGGAGAGATCGGGGCCGGTGGCTCTAAAGGAAACAGAGTCGCAAGACATTCAGGATGGGATTCGGGGTCTGGAGAGTGAGGATGATGTTCCAGAAGAAGACGACTTCACTCTATTTGAATCGATGTAGATGGTTGTACCGTACTTAAAAAAAAATAACACATCCCCTGAAAATAAGCCCTAGGGTGTCTTCTTGGGGAAAAATAAATAGAAGACCCCGTCTTATTTGGGGGGAAACACGGTAGCTGACATGGAGAAGATCAGTTTCCCAACCCTACACGGCGGAGTATGGACTGAGCGCATCTAAAATCCGTTCCAGCTCTGACAGCATTTCTAGTAATATGGATGTGTTGGAGGTTTTAGTATTTATGTGTCTCATATTTTCAAATACTGTATTTTTTTTTGTTTGTTTGTAGAGCGAGGTCATATTCACTCTGTAAGCTGCCAATTAGTTACAAAAAAGACATTGAGTCATAGTACATAATTTGATAATTAGCCATAATAGAGTAATTTCTTCTTCTTTTTTTATTATTTCAGCATATTATGGGAGTACAAATGTCAAGGTCACGTACATTGCCCTTGTACTTCCTGCCCCCTCGAGTCAGAGCCTCAAGCGTGCCCATCCCCCAGACGGTGCACGTCTCACTCGTCGTGTCTGTCTACACCCGTCCCCTCCTCCCCTCCCACCTGCCCGACACCCGACAGATGTCACTCCTGTGTGTCCACTTAGGTGCTGATCCGTCAACACCAGTTTGCTGGTGAGCGCACGTGGTGCTTGTGTTTCCATTCTTGGGACGCTTCCCTTAGTAGGATGGGCGCCAGCTCCAGCCAGGAACACACGAGAGGTGCTGGGTCACCGTGTTTCTCAGAGCTGAATAGTTAGAGTAATTTATTATCACTAGACTTTGTCTAAGAAGCAATTCACAGTACAGTTGATATCTAATGAAGACTCTCAAAAGATGAGTAAAATATTGGAGAATCTATCCATGGACTTCATTCTAAGTTTACACTCACCGACAGCATCTCAAATGCATATAGAGATATTTACCCTGCCAGCTTTAATGATTGGGATAATTTTTTACATAGCGGAAAGTTAAATCATTAAACTTCTTTTTCCTTAGTCAAAATTGGGAGAGAGAATTGACAAAACTGTACCTGTGTTACCCATGGCAAGTATTCAGGGGAAAATGTATTATCGAGTAACTTGAACACAGCTTTGGATCTGTAGTTTTTTTTTTTTTTTTTTTTTTTTTTTTTGAGACAGAGTCTCACTTTGTTGCCCAGGCTAGAGTGAGTGCCGTGGCATCAGCCTGGCTCACAGCAACCTCAATCTCCGGGGCTCAGCGATCCTACTGCCTCAGCCTCCCGAGTAGCTGGGACTACAGGCATGAGCCACCATGCCCGGCTAATTTTTTGTATATATATTTTTAGTTGGTCAATTAATTTATTTCTATTTTTGGTAGAGACGGGGTTTCGCTCAGGCTGGTTTCGAACTTCTGACCTTGAGCAATCCGCCCGCCTCAGCCTCCCAAAGTGCTAGGATTACAGGCGTGAGCCACCGCGCCCGGCGGATCTGTAGTTTTTTTACGATTGCTGACCTTTCACAAAATCCGCCATTGTCTTAACACATAATAGACACTGTAAGACTGAAAACTCAAAATTTTAAACGGTGGACCCTAAACAACTGTCTCCTAATTCCATAAAGTTGTCCGTATTTTAGGTGAGTCATATTTGAAAGGTTGTAAATGTCAATATAAATTGTAAAAGTTAACAAAATTGTACATTTAAGTAGATTTCAGTTTGACTAGAAGCATTTGGCAAGAAGGCAAGAACGAATGCTCTAGAACGTAGGCTCTTAAAAATATGCATTGCCTTCATGAACTAAGAACACAAGGTGATTTTAAACAATTCAGATGCAAAACAAAGGAACTAAGAGCTTTCAAAGTCATAAATGTTAGAGGAAGACTATTACACCATGTGCCAAATTAGAAGCAAATAGAAACTTCTTAGCATGCTTATATACTCCACCATCTAATTTGTATAAGTAATTGGGGAAAGAAAAACCAATATAAAACAAGATTGACTAGTTCTAGCAGATAAAACCTGTAAGTAAAAATTTTTGCTAATAGAAATTCCGATGTGAAATGAAACAATTATTATCACATTAAAGTTTTCTTTTAAGGTCTTTTTTTTTTTTTAACACTCTCTAATTCTAAAAGTCTCTGTTAATTATAACAAAGACAGACCTGTATCTTCTTTAAATATTAATATCCTTAATATATTAATATTAAATATTAATACAATATTAATATCGTGTGAGGCTGGCACGTGGGAAGAAAAATTATATTTTAAGCAATATGTTCAAGTGTAAAAAAAATCTTCAACAAACTCTTAATGTTTTTTTAAAAAAATGGGGCAAAATTTCAGGATTTTATAATTAACATCTTGAAATTCTTCCTCATGAGCTAGATATTTCAGAAAGTTTGAAAGGATTTTAGAGGATATCGAAGAATAAGTTCTGACTTGGAGTATTCATCGTACTTCTTCTAATTTTAAGGGATAGTGATATCATTAGAATAACACAGTACTTTAAAAAAATAAAATTTCAGTGACATTATCAGTTGTTCAATGTTTCTGACTTCCTGTCAATGTCCAGAAAGCACTAAAGTGATGTATTTATACGATTAAGTCAGTGGTTGTAAAAATTCTAATTCAAAATGATAGAGAAAGGCCAATTCATAATGGATTTCAAAATTGTAACATTTGTTGACCTGGTAGAGTAAAAATAGTGTGCTTCTCCTATTTCTTTAAAATCAAATTTAAAAAGTGGGTATCACTTTACTTTAAAAAAAAATAGTTCTCAGGGCCGGGCACGATGGCTCACACCTGTAATCCTAGCACTCTGGGAGGCCGAGGCGGGAGGACCGTTTGAGCTCAGGAGTTCGAGACCAGCCTGAGCAAGAGCGAGACCCCGTCTCTACTAAAAATAGAAAGAAATTAATTGGCCATCTAAAAATATGTAGAAAAAATGAGCCGGGCGTGGTGGCTCATGCCTGTAGTCCCAGCTACTCGGGAGGAGGCTGAGGCAGGAGGATCGCTTGAGCCCAGGAGTCTGAGGTTGCTGTGAGCGAGGCTGATGCCATGGCACTCTAGCCTGGGTAACAAAGTGAGACTCTGTCTCAAAAAATAAATAAATAGTTCTCTTAATTCTTAAAAAAACTCAGTCTGAGGAATCTCAAACCATGGTTGTTACTGTGTGTATTCATCATTTCTGACTTTGCAAAAACATTCATGACATCAGGTGTGTTGAGAGATCGGCTTGGATTAGTTTCATTCTGCTGCCGTAACAAATCGCCTCCCACCAGAGCCTGTTTTGCCGTGGAGACAAACAACCCTCATTCTGGGGACTAAGACATAAACATCTTGGGGGACCATTGTTCAGCCTAACACAAAGCTTATAATAATTTTCCTTCCATAACATATATATATTTTTTTATCATTTGACACCATAAGAAAATACAGAAGATGAGGTCAACTTTCTGTATTTGCTCCTTGCCTGCCCAAGTTCTTATCACATCAGTGAGTTGGATTTATTGTTTACGGACTCCATCCGTCTATCCTGTTGCTTTATGTAATATTTTACTTGAGATTTTTCTCAGAAAAGGAAGAATGCCAGAGAAAAAGAAAAAATAAATCCTATTTTTTTTCTTTCTTTTTTTTTTTTTGAGACAGAGTCTCACTCTGTCGCCCAGGCTAGAGTGAGTGCCGTGGCGTCAGCCTCGCTCACAGCAGCCTCCAACTCCTGGGCTCAAGCGATCCTCCTGCCTCAGCCTCCTCCCGAGTAGCTGGGACTGCAGGCATGCGCCACCACGCCCGGCTCATTTTTTCTATTTTTAATTATTTGGCTAATTTTCCGTCTATTTATAGTAGAGATGGGGTCTCGCTCTTGCGCGGGCTGGTTTCGAACTCCTGAGCTCGAGCGATCCTCCCGCCTCAGCCTCCCAGAGTGCTGGGATGACAGGCATGCGCCACCATGCCTGGGCTAGGGGTTAAATTCTTAAGAGATTTTTCCCGGATGAGAAACCCTGTACAAGGCTGAGAAGCAAATGGTTTTTGTTAACCTCTAGAACCTTGATTTGGCCTCTCCGCGAGTATCTAGAAGTTAACCTGGAGTTAGTCCCCGTAATGCTTTCTGTTGTCATGCTGAAAATCTGTTTAGACAGCATTGAAACCTCACCAGAGACAAAGGACAAAAATAAGTTGATATTCTAATGCTAACAGCAGTAATATATTATCAATACTATATTAATAATAATTATTAATACATTATTTATTCATATATTCATACATATTTATATTATATTATATATTCATACATAATATATATTCATATATATAATATATATTCATATATATAATATATTCATATATTCATATGTTCATCTTCATATATTCATATATAATATATATTCATACATATTTATATTATATTATGTATTCATATTTTATATAAATTAATTATTAATTATTAATATATTGGTAATAATATATTAATAATCAATTTATTATTATATTATTAATACATTACTAATAATATATTAATTATTAATGCATTGACATTCTAATGCTAACACCAGCAATATATAATTAATTATAAATTATCAATAAATTTTAATTTATTATTAATTAATTAATATGTTGTTACCGATATATTACTGATGTTAGCATTAGAATAGATATATATATGTCTTACACAGAAAGTTGTCCCCACCTTTTAACTATTTTTCCCAGAATAAAAAAAAAAAACCTTGTTATTTTTTTGATAGAAAGGAGAGTGATTTTAAAAGCCAATAAAACTAACATCTATCTCAAATACTGTTCAAGCTGCAATCTCTCGAACAAGACATCCATATAATGGATAAACTCTAAAACGGTAGAAATAAAAGGGATCAGATTTGTCCAGGTAGATCTTCATTAAAATGTAGCGTTATATGCTAGGTACCTTGAGTTCTTGGAAACAAATCATGACATTTTATACACGCACCAGGAATAGTTTTCATGTCTCTCGTATTTTTGCGTGTGTGCTTTATATAACTACGCACACGTTTCTAAGTACGTTTAGATTCGTAAATGCCACGAAGGACTTATAATCTGAACTTTTACGTGCTTTGTGATTCCTATAGCTGTCCCTGAGTATTCGTGTGAAGTAATTTGACACCTGTAAATAATGTCTTTAAACGTTAGTTCCTAACATGTTTAAAGAAAACCGGGATTCATTCTCAGGGTTGGTGTGAAAAGGAAAGAAGGAAAGAAAGAAGGAAAGAAAGAAGGAAAGAAAGAAAGAAAGAAAGAAAGAAAGAAAGAAAGAAAGAAAGAAAGAAAGAAAGAAAGAAAGAAAGAAAGAAAGAAAGAAAGAAAGAAAGAAAGAAAGAAAGAAAGAAAGAAAGAAAGAAAGAAAGAAAGAGAAAAGAAAGAAAGAAAGAAAGAAAGAAAGAAAGAAAGAAAGAAAGAAAAGAAAGAAAGAAAGAAAAGAAAGGAAGAAAGAAAGAAAGGAAGAAAGAAAGAAAGAAAAGAAAGGAAGAAAGAAAGAAAGAAAGAAAGAAAGAAAGAAAGAAAGAAAGAAAGAAAGAAAGAAAGAAAGAAAAGAAAGCCAGGCAAATCACCTCATAGCATTAATGACTTGTATTTATGTATCATTTTACAAATTTCTAAAGTGCTTCCGCATGTATTCTTTATTGTGTTTATTGAGTAAATACATACTAGACACATATATGATGTATTCAGTGCTGATTTGGCCCAAACCTAGGCCAATCTAGTGTGAGCTTGTGTTATAAGGCCATACAGTAGAAGGTAGAAGAACCTCGTGATATTCAGTAAGAAAAAAGTCTTACAGCATGAATCTTGAGTGGCCCATTTAAAAATAAACCCTGATCACATAAAACGAGATTTAATGCTAAATGAGGCCTGTTTTATATGGGCAACCGTAGATAAACTCTCTGCTGCTGAGAGTATCTCATTTTGCTGCCAGGCAATTTTCCGTGTGTATTAACAGCCTTCCCGGGGAATCAGAATGCTTTTAAATCATCCCATTTGTTGCAAAACATTACTTTGGTCTAAAACACAGATAAGTTAAGCCACATAAAAATGTAATATCCCCTAAGGGTAAACAAAACAAAACACCGTAAAAATGATGAAGTTAAGAGGGTTGGCGCACTTCTTAGCAGAAAGGGAAGGGGGTTTCTGTGGGAAATTGTCTTCAGGGCCAGCTGAAGAATATTATAATAAGAGATCGTTGCTTTAAGATAATTTCAGAGGCAGTTTCAATGGCAGACAAGAAAGGAAGGAAAACCCAAGACAGTGAAAGGATGATTAATTCAGAGTCTTAAGTTTTAATTTCCAAGGATGATATGGTGAGGTGTGATCCTTTCGCAATGGAAAACTAAACAACTAGATTTATGCTTTGCCTCTTTATATCTTGTGATAACGAGCCATGCCCAGGTGTGTATTCTATTTTGACATCGATGTTTGCCCCTTAATTTTAGTGACTGACCTACAGAAAGCAGGTGAAGATTTATTCTGCTTTGGGTGAAGCCCAGGCACTACAACCTGGTAGCCATCTACACACAACCCTTGGATTTTCTGACATTCCCCGGACAGTAGGAATGAGATATCTAGGGTGGAATCCTTGGGTACAGGAGGTTAGTTGTGCCCAGTATCCAGAAATGAAAAGACCCTTGCATAAATGAGTACAGGATGAGAGAGGTCAGGGAGTAGTTCGGTTTTATTGCCGATAGAAAGGAGCCAAAAACTGGCCGGGAAGGTGAGCAAACCATGCGGCGATTTTTACCAGGACTGCAGAGTCAACAGTGAGAGAGAACAAAGCCAGAGAGAAAGGATACAGCCTCGGATTTGAGCGTGCGTCAGCTTCGCTGGTGACCGTTGGCAGGTGCCTAGCTCGTGACAGTCTGCAGTAGGCGATGGGAGAAGGCATTGAGAGGGACCACTGTTCTCAGCAATCTTACCAGCAAGGGAGGACTGACGCTGAATGAGAAGATGCAACTGTCATAAGTTCTGTAGAGGGGAAATTTAAAATGAGAGCATGTTCATAGGAAGGGCTTAACGTAGGGTCTTTGGAAAAATGTTTGCTGAAACTTGGAGGATGTGTAAATGTTTTCTCCTCTTCCCTCCCTCCCTCCCTCCCTCCTTCCTTCCTTCCCTGCTTCCTTCTCCTTTCCTTCCTCCACCAGTCCCACTATGGAGCAACACACCTAGCAGAGTGTCTGGCATGTAATGGGCTCTCAATAAATATGCTAATGAGTTAAAAATAATTATTCACGGGAGGGGGAGGAGGAAAAGGGGTGTATGCTTCCATAACGTGTGTGATCCACACCACCGGGGGATTGGACACATCGGGGGGAAGGAAAGGGGCAGGGGCAATATTTGTAACCCTAACAATATTTGTACCTCCATAATATGATGAAATAATAAAAAACAAACAAACAAACAAAAATAATTATTCAGACTTCCAGTTCCTCCAAGACTGAGTAGTCCCATTCCTTTCTAGATCATCTCTCCTACAACGGACAATCCTGGGCATAACCCAACAAAGAAAGACGTAGAAATTCTCTTACAGCTGGAAGACAATGGCAGACTGCTTAAGGCACCCTCAGACTTGAGGAAGAACACAGAGGTGAGTCCCCTGGGGTTTCCTTATTGCTCCCCACATATTCCAGACAGGGTGCTGCAGAACCCTCCAACTGAGAACTGT
Source organism: Microcebus murinus (assembly GCF_040939455.1). Classification (NCBI taxonomy): domain Eukaryota; kingdom Metazoa; phylum Chordata; class Mammalia; order Primates; family Cheirogaleidae; genus Microcebus; species Microcebus murinus. Next base: position 16,287,382 of record NC_134132.1, on the reverse strand, counting down.
CGAAAGGCACAGACGCTAGCATTTCCCTTGATACAGACCCTATTCTGATCTGTAGAGTGCATAACTAAGTAGATCACGTCACCTTGTGTCCCCATTGAGGCATGAATTCAACCACAGAGATTGTCAGAGTGAATTAAAAAAAAGATTCCCCAACAACGTGCTATCCATAAGAAACTCATTTCAAATAGAGTGGTATTGATTAATTGCAAGTTAAAAAATGGAAAAAGGTATACCATGCAAATATAAATTTAAAAAAAACAAAACAGGAGTGTCTATCTTAATGTCATAAAGTAGTCCTCAGGGCACTACTAGAGAAAACAACTTTTACGCAAAGGAAGACAGGAAGGAAGTAAGAGAGGAAGATAGGAACACAAAACAAGAAACCAAATAACGACATGAAACCAAATGTGACCTGACCTATCAATAATAACATTCAACATGAATAGACTAAATTCTCCAGTCAAGAGACATAGAGTGGCTGAATTGGTTAAAAACAAAACAAAACAAAACAAAAAAAACCCACGACCCTTGGATGGGCGCAGTGGCTCACGCCTGTAATCCTAGCACTCTGGGAGGCCGAGGCGGGTGGATTGCTCGAGGTCAGGAGTTCGAAACCAGCCTGAGCAAGAGCGAGATCCCGTCTCTACTATAAATAGAAAGAAATTAATTGGCCAACTAATATATATAGAAAAAACTAGCCAGGCATGGTGGCGCATGCCTGTAGTCCCAGCTACTCAGGAGGAGGCTGAGGCAGGAGGATCGCTTGAGCCCAGGAGTTTGAGGTTGCTGTGAGTGAGGCTGATGCCACAGCACTCTAGCCTGGACAACAAAGTGAGACTCTGTCTCTAAAAAAAAAAAAAAAGAAAAAAAACATGACCCAACTATATGCTGCCTACAAGAAACTCCAGCTCTAAAGCTACACATAGAATCAAAATAAAAGGGATGGAAAATGATGTCCCATGCAACCAAAAATGAACAAAAGTAGCTATACATATATCAGCTAATATAGATTTCAAGACATTATATAGAAGAGATATTAGATAGTAAAAAGAGACAGAGGACATCATTATATTATAGTAAAGGGGTACATTCAGCAAAATAATTGTAAATATTGTAAATATTGTATAATAATTGTAAATATTAATATACGTGCATCCAACACTGGAACACCCATATATATATAAAGCAAATATTATTAGAACTAAAGAGAGAGATAGAGACCCCAATATAATAATAGCTGGAGACCGCAATACATCCCACTTTCAGCATTGGACAAATCATCAAGACAAATAAAAACATCAACAAAGAAACACCAGACTTACTCTGCAATATAGAACATATAGACATAATAGATATTTACAGAACATTTAATCCAACACCTGCAAAATACACATTCTTCTCAGCACATAGATCATTCTCACGGATAGACTATATGTTACGCCATGAAACAAATCAAAAAAATTTTTAAAAATTAAAATCATATCAAGTATTTTTTCTGACCACAATCGAATAAAACTAGAAATCCATAACAAGAGGAACTTTGAAAACTATACAAGCACATGGAAACGTAACAATATGCTTCTGAATGAACAGTGGGTTAATGAATAAATTAAGAAGAAATATTTAAAAATTCTTCAAGTGAAAATGGAAACACTACATACCAAAATGTTTGGGACACAGTGGAAATGGTACTAAAAGAAAAGTTTATGGCAGTAAGTACCTACATCAAAAAAGTAGAATGATTTTGAATAAACCTAATAATGTATTTTAAAGAACTAGCAAAACAAGAGCAAACCATACCCAAAATTAGTAGAAGAAAAGAGAAAATAGAGCTCATGGCAGAAATAAATAAAATTGAAACCATGACCAAAAAAAAAAAAAAAATTAAAAAACTCAACAGATTGATGAAACAAAAAGTTGGTTTCTGAAAAGATAAACAAAATTTACAAATCTTTAGTCACACTAAGAAAAAAAAAGAGAACAAATAAAATCAGAGATGAAAAAGGAGACATTAAAATTGATACCACAGAAATTCAAAGAATCATTAGCAAGTAGTATTAGCAACTATATGCCAATAAGTTAGAAAACCTAGAAGAAATGGATAAATTTATAGACACTGAATTTTTTTTATTTCAGCATATTATGGGGGTACAAATGTTAAGGTCACGTATATTTCCCTTGTCTCCCCTCCCCCCTCGAGTCAGAGCCTCAAGCGTGCCCATCCCCCAGACGGTGCACGTCTCACTCGTCGTGTCTGTCTACACCCGTCCCCTCCTCTCCTCCCACCTGCCCGACACTCGATAGATGTGTTTTGGTTTTTTTTTTTAACATTTTGGTTGCATTTTATATCTTTGCCTCTCCCTAGCAAGGGTTAGAGGCATGCCCTTCCCCTCCACAATGCTCACCCCATCCCTAAGATGTGGGTCTACACCCCCTCAACCCCCCAAATCCCTGGAGAACACCACCACCCTTTGAGCACCATGGTGTTGATCGGTCAGTACCAATTTGATGGTGAGAGCATGTAGAGCCCATTCTTCCCATCTTGTGTGGCCTCACTTCGGATAACGGGCTGAAAGCTCAATCCAGGACAGTATGAGCGGTGCTAGCTCACTGTCGTTTCTTAGAATTGAGTCATATTCCATGGTGACCATACACCCAATTTTAATCATCCACTCATGGATGGACGGGCACTTGGGTTGTTTCCACGTCCTTGCAATGATGAATTGTGTAGCCATGAACATCCAGGTATGGATGTCTTTATCATAGAAGGTCTCGTGCTCTTTTGGGGTAGATTTGAAACACTGATGATTTTAATGAAATTCACAAGAACTGATCAGCTTTGCAAAATCCTGCAGAAGGTCAAGTAGGGCAAAGGCTAAAAAAAAAAAAAAAAAGTCCATTAGATTTAGTAATAACGTGGTCTCCAGGGACCTGGACAGAAACCGTTTTGGTGATGGGAGCCAGATTCCGACGAGCCAGGAAGTTGTTATTTTACAGAAGTTTGGCCGAAATGGTCAGAAATGAGACATTGCAGGATTTAAAAAAAAAGAAAAACAAAGTTCTTATACTTTTGTTACTGCTTCCTTTTTTGTTGTTGTTTGAATATATTAGTTACATTTATTTTTCCATCTTTTTTTTGTAATCCACAACGTGGGTAACCAGAACATTCCTTTTGTGGTTGCTGTTTTGTGTTTGCTCATTTGTAAAGATGCTTCGTTTTAAAACAAGGTGATAAAGTTATTGATGGACTGAGGGCCAGGGGGGAGAAGGCAGTAGAGAGGGAAGGCCCCCAAAGGAGAAAGACAAGATTCAGAGAATAGAGAGACGCCTTGTCATGACCAGAGATAAGCTTTGTCTTGTCTTTCCTTTCTTTTTTTTTCTTTTCTTTTCTTTTCTTTTCTTTTCTTTTCTTTTCTTTTCTTTTCTTTTCTTTTCTTTTCTTTTCCTTTCCTTTCCCTTTTCCTTTTTCCTTTCCTTTCCTTTTCCTTTTCCTTTTCCTTTTCCCTTTCCTTTCCTTTCCTTTTCTTTTTTCCATGTTTAAGTTGTCTTTTTATTATCGAGTTGTAAGAGTTCTTCATACAAGTCCCGAAAGATACAAGTCCCTTACCGCATTTGTGATTTGTGGATGGTGGGGAACACAGGTGAGACAATATAGGTGGCAATATAGGTCCCTGTCCTGTCAGGAAGTTGAGGAAATCTCCGTGGAGAAAGGACGTCATTTTTACTGAGACAGTGAAGGATGAAAATAGGCGGGACTCTTGATGAGTGCAGTAAAATGTCAGGTGCCTGCTTCGGGAATCAGAGACGTACCTGACACAGGTAAAATCATTCCCAGGGGCTGGGGCAGCTCCCTGGGTTACGCAGGCTGATGTCTCCCTCAGGAGATGGTGAAGTTAGTGTGGGGTACAGGTGTTCATTGAGAATCAATACGTACGGAGAAGAGGAAATCATCTATTGATTTCTTATTTTTTTTCTTTTGAGACACAATCTCATTCTATTGCCCGGGCTAGAGTGAGTGCCGTGGCGTCAGCCTCGCTCACAGCAACCTCCAACTCCTGGCCTCAAGCGATCCTCCTGCCTCAGCCTCCTCCCGAGTAGCTGGGACTACAGGCATGCACCACCACACCTGGCTAACTTTTTCTACATATTTTTAGTTTACCAATTAATTTCTTTCCATTTTTAGTGGAGACAGGAGTCTCGCTCTTGCTCAGGCTGGTCTCGAACTCCTGACCTCGAGCGATCCTCCCGCCTCGGCCTCCCAGAGTGCTAGGATGACAGGCGTGAGCCACCGTGCCCGACCTACTTAATGATTTAAAAAAAAAAAAAACCATAAGGGACTCTTTCCTAATGACATGAAGCCAATTATTGCATTAACTTCCGACCTGATAGGTAACTTTAATTTCAACTTTCTGGGAGCCAAATCTCATGAACTGGTGACCAAGTGAAGTTGTCACCAATTTGTCACCGCTGTTGTTTGCCTGACCACACACACACACACACACACACACACACACACAAACACCCTTTCTGTGTGATATAAACACCCGCAACCTCCTTTATAGGCTGAGACTGAGAGCCCCTGTCTTCCCTCTTTATCTGGTGAATTCTTCAAGGGCAAAGACTGTGTTCCTATATGCTCTTCCAGCTCTGCCTGGCATAGTGTGAGCACTCAATAAATAAAAATTAATTCAGCCCCTTAATAAATAGTCATCCACGGACTCAATGAATCATAATTCATGGCTAAAACTTGGCATGAAACATGGCTAAAACATGGCAGAAACTTGGGGAGGGGGGAAAAAAAGTTTCTAAATGAGATATATCTGATTGTACCTAATTAAAGGCAATTTTGGTGGGAAACTTACTTAGACCTCGAGCTCTGTGAATTTGATGTAGTTACCTAACGCCGTAGATTTTAGGGCGCTCGTTCTTTTAGTTCATGTTGTCACCAGTGACTCAGTTGTGTTTGCATATGTATCTATACAAATTATATCGTGCATGTTTGGGTACATATATGGATATATGCATACAGCTAATGTGTGTATATGTGTGTGTGTGTGTGTGTGTGTGTGCATAAAAACACATACCGTGTTTCCCCCCAAAATAAGACAGGGTCTTACATTTATTTTTCCTCAAGAAGACACCCTAGGGCTGATTTTCAGGGAATGTGTTATTTTTTTTGAAGTACGGTACAACCATCTGCATTGATTCAAATAGAGTGAAGTCGTCTTCTTCTGGAACATCATCCTCACTCTCCAGACCCCGAATCGATCCTGGATGTCTTGCGACTCTGTTTCCTTTAGAGCCACCGGCCCCGATCTCTCCTGTCGAGCACTAGAGCTCTCACGGGGCGGATGAGAAGGGCTGCTCGTGTTCTTTCCCGCTCCGCGACGACACGCATGGGTTGTGCAGATGCGCTGCGCAGCCACGCCCATCACTAGGGCTGATTTTCATAGCCACGCCCATCACTAGGGCTGATTTTCATAGCCACGCCCACCACTAGGGCTGATTTTCATAGCCACGCCCATCACCAGGGCTGATTTTCATAGCCACGCCCACCACCAGGGCTGATTTTCATAGTCACGCCCGTCACCAGGGCTGATTTTCATAGTCACGCCCATCACCAGGGCTGATTTTCATAGCCACGCCCACCACCAGGGCTGATTTTCATAGTCACGCTCATCACCAGGGCTGATTTTTATAGCCACGCCCATCACTAGGGCTGATTTTCATAGCCACGCTCACCACTAGGGCTGATTTTCATAGCCACGCCCATCACCAGGGCTGATTTTCATAGTCACGCCCACCACTAGGCTGATTTTCATAGTCACGCCCGTCACCAGGGCTGATTTTCATAGCCACACCCACCATTAGAGCTGATTTTCATAGCCACACCCACCACTAGAGCTGATTTTCATAGCCACACCCACCACTAGAGCTGATTTTCTTAGCCATGCCCATCACTAGGGCTGATTTTCATAGCCACACCCACCACTAGGCTGATTTTCATTGTCACGCCCGTCACTAGGGCTGATTTTCATAGCCACGCCCATCACCAGGGCTGATTTTCATAGCCACACCCATCACCAGGGCTGATTTTCATAGCCACGCCCACCACCAGGGCTGATTTTCATAGCCACACCCATCACCAGGGCTGATTTTCATAGCCACGCCCACCACCAGGGCTGATTTTCATGGCCACGCCCGTCACCAAGGCTGATTTTCATGGCCACGCCCATCACCAGGGCTGATTTTCATAACCACACCCATCACTAGGGCTGATTTTCGGGGTAGGGCTTCTATTGCACACATGCTTAGACATCCTGCTGGGGCTTATATCATGGGTAGGGCTTATTTTCGGGGAAACACGGTAGCTCACTTTGGACAAATTGTTTACCTTTCTTTCACCATCTCTAAAATGGGGATAATCACACTGAATACCCTCTGGGTACCAACCTCAGAAAGGTGTCGGGAAGATCCTTTAAGTTTACATACACCCAGCTGTCAGGCATAGGACCGACCTATAGTACATACACCACACACATCAACTAAAACCATTACCATCACATTGACGTCTAGCTCATTTCATAAACTAATCTGTAATGATGTGTTAGAAGCTCAGTGAATTACTTTCTTGCTTTAATCAGGATATTCGATGCTTTCCTCTTAAAGGAGATTCACAGAGTGAACTTCCAGGAAACCTGTGTCAGAAATACAATTATACAAGGATCTTCTTTGTGCTATTCAAATTGTAGCGTTCCAGATGACCGGTGGTAAATAAGTATATTCATCCGGTCCTTACAATTATACAAGGATCTTCTTTGTGCTATTCAAACTGTAGCATTCCAGATGACAGGTGGTAAGTATATTCCTCCGGTCCTTTGCTTCCAAATACCTAGCTTTTCCATCTAACAGATAAAACAACGACCAAGGTGGATTTTGCATGCTTTACTTTCAGGTTGCACAGACTCATTTTTGACTCATTTTGAACTTTTGGAACTATATCTGGTAAAAGAAAAAAAAAAAAAGAAAAAAAAGCGGGACATTGAAAATCACGTGAAATGTTGTGAATCAACCTGGATTGATACTGGCCACGACTGTAAGCTAAACTTTCAGTGCGTGCTTTTTTTCCACCTGGATCTTTTACCTGGTCGTCACTTATTTCTCACCCAGTTACTTACTTCTCCTCCGTGATGTCAATGGAAACTGAGCGCTGTTCATTGCATTCAGGATTCAGCGTGCGTCTCTCTGAGACACGAGTGAGGGCCAACCCTTCCAGAGAAGTTGGCTCCTTGGAGCAACTGAAAAAAGAGCGAGCACCGCGCTCAGAGAGCCGTGTAATTCAGACGGTGCTTTTATGGATGAGGACAATTTTGCTAAAGCGTGAACGCTTTTTGAAAAAAGAAAAAAGAGGGTAACGTAAGAAATGGGTGTAATAAAAGGAATGAGCCTGTTAGATGACAATGGCGCTATAATAAGTACTTGAGGCCATGCTTATGAGTTATTTTGTTATTTTAGCCTAATGGCCCGGAAGGTCCTCTTTTAAATCATCTAAGGTGGATATATATTATGCAGGGAATAACAGTGCAGACGGTTGTTTCCGCTTGACTTTAAAACAAACTTCAAAGTCAGAGAACTTTCCGTACTACGTTGCATTGTTAAAATTCTACGAATTTTGAAAGACCATTTTTTTTTTGTATGCACGATATTCCCCCCCCCCAAAAAAAAAACATATTAAAGAATCCTCTTTACTCAGACTATAAAAACATGGAGAAATAAATACCTTCATTCAATCAACCAGGGGGAACGGGTTGATGCGTTCTGTCACGTATCAACGACTCAACCCTGGCTCCTTCTAAAACCCACCTTTGTTTCTGATGCCCCGAGCACGACGTGGGAGATTTAAAGACGGCATTTCAAAGAGATGGGGGATCGCCCATACTTTACCTGCTCATTAAATGCCAGGCTAGTTTTTTTTTTTTTTTTTTTTTTTTTTTACCCGATGATGCACCTGCCGGTGAGAGCAACAAGCAGAGGCAACACCGAGGCCGTGTTTTTATTTCGATCATTGCTCCCTGGGTGGATGACAAGGTTGTGGGTCTTCTCCGACAATTTATACTGACCCGGGCTTCATAAATCTGGTACAGTAGAATGAGTCGCCGGGCTGGGCGTTGTGATCCTGTGTTTCTTTCTGCTAGCAGCATTAATCACCGGCCCCAGAGGAAGTAGCAGTTCAGGCGTGTTCCGAGTCATGCTCTTCTTGTTGGAAAGGGCATGCTTAGCACAGAGCTTTTGCGTGTTTTCTCTTTCCTCCTAGTGGTTTCTAAGCTCCGATCATCCCTGCAAGCATTCAAACTCTAACCTATTCCGTGCTTCTTGTTAGCGTCAAAATCAACAACAACAACAAAAATACAGAAAAGAACGCTATGTCTCGTGAGAAAAATACTCTTATTTGTAAGCCACAGTTTCTAGAGGTGGAGATAAAATGGAAAGGGTATCAGGTGCATTTGCATCTAAAAAAAAAAGTTAATCTCTCTCTGTCTAGATTCACTTAAAGTTGGAGATGTGTTTGAGATACAGTGGTTTTTATTTCTGGCTTTGGGACAGGGGCCTTTTACTCGTTTTTTTTTTTTTTTTTTTTTTTTTACGTGAGTCGTTTTTATTTGTTTTGTTTTGTTTTTCCTTAAGGAAATACTAAAGTTAGCTGGAAGCCAGGCAGCACAGCTGTCTCTGAAGGAGCGATCCAAGGCAAGGATGTTAACAAGTTGGGCAGGTCATGCCTCTGACCGCCAACACTTTTATGTAGAAAAAAAAAAAAAAAAAGGAGGGCTGTGACTAATATACAGGAAATTATGTTATGTGGCACTGTATCCCATTAGGGAATAAAACAGAACTGAAAATTGGGCTAGTAAAAATGAGAGGAAATAAATGCAACTGTCTCCGCTAGCACACATTGTAGTTATACCGTTTCTTCTCATTGTTTTCGTGCATAAACAGAAGCACAGCTAAAATGCTTTTTGCTAAAAGAATTGTTAAATGTTTACATGCCCTTTGCTAAACTGATTTTTCATTCACCCTCCTGTAACATGTATTGCTTAACTCTTCGGGAAGATTTGATTTGGTTTATGCGTTAAGTAATTTGTAATCAGGCGGTTGTTTTTAAAGATAAGATACGTTTTGTTGATGACTGTTCTCTCTGATACCGCTGGCTACTCCAAAGAACGCTTCTTTGTACCCTTCTTTTCCTTTCATTTTCTTAGACTTCCATGAAGTACAAAGCGTGTAGGCGACACTTAGTTTTAATTCTTTATTAAAGCACGGCAAGCACGGATGGCATTTTATTGGGAAGAAACAAAGAGAAGAGACTCACATTACTTTACATTTATTATTACCAGTATACCATGTGATGCACTTTCAGAAAATGTTCTCATCCTTCTTTCCATCAGTTTTGGTGATTTTTTAGAAAACTATCTAAATAAGAATTTAATTGCATACGATATATCAGGCTGATTTCTCTCCCATTGCTGACAGTTTTAATTACTGTTGAAAATATTGACTTAACAGTTGTACTGAGTCTGAAAATAGGACAGTCCGTTGAACCGACTTTATTAAAATACATTAGATGACAATTTGTCTCAGCCCTGTGTACAAGGGACTAAAGTTTTAATCTCATTTCTGCCTCTAGCTGGTGGCTTGTAAAACCACGGATTCTCTTAGCTTTATCTGCACGACAAAGGCCATTTTTAATACTACAGTCTCGGGATGAATATAGGACCAGATTGCCGGAAGATTTATTCCCTGTTTATTAAGCCATCTTTAAGCCATCTGTACCTGGACTACATTTTGCTTACGATAAAATTAAAATGAGTCTGCGAGTAATAAAGACATTTAAAGGAATGTTTGACAATACAATTCAAAGCACTAAAAACAACACCAATGGTAATATTATCTTATACAAATATGATGCAATCTGATAATAGGAACCACTATCGATATTCATTTTTTTGTTATAAAGCAAATACAAATCGTAGAAGTACAAAAAAATATAAAAGAGAAAAAAGTCCCTCATCATCTTAGAGACCTTAACGTCATTATTTTAGGATGTCTACTCCCACTTTTTTTCTACTCAGACACTAGTTTGCAGCAAATGCAAATTTATAACATGACTATCGGTGGAATCCTAATCTATATTGAAGCATGATCAAGAACCTCTTCTCGCGCACATAAAAATGATTTAATTCACACAAAAGGATATTTTAAAAGGTTATTTCATAGAGCAGGTCTTTGTAAAAAAAAAAAAAAACAAAAAACTCTCTCCTCCTCAATCATAAACCTCGTTATTTCACAAGACTGAGATCAAGTATTTTTCCAATATTGAAATATAAGCAAGACTCTAGGAACATCCAGAGAGAAATTAAACAGTTAAACAGAAGGATTGAGGTTGCGGTAGGCATTTTGAGATGTTAACGTAGAAGATTTTAGATTTTTCTTTTTCCTGTACGTAGGACTTAGATGTCAAGAAATGAAAGCAAGGCCGGGCGCGGTGGCTCACGCCTGTCATCCCAGCACTCTGGGAGGCCGAGGCGGGAGGATCGCTTGAGGTCAGGAGTTCGAGACCAGCCTGAGCAAGAGCGAGACCCCGTCTCTACTATAAATAGAAAGAAATTAATTGGCCAACTAATATATATAGAAAAAATTAGCCGGGCGTGGTGGCGCATGCCTGTAGTCCCAGCTACTCGGGAGGAGGCTGAGGCAGGAGGATCGCTTGAGCCCAGGAGTTGGAGGTTGCTGTGAGCGAGGCTGACGCCACGGCACTCACTCTAGCCCGGGCGACAGAGCGAGACTCTTGTCTCAAAAAAAAAAAAAAAAAATTGGAATTGTGTGTTTTTAGCCATCATACCTCAGATCTGTGTTTTCCAGATTCCTCCCAGTTCGCTCATTGATGCAACTGGGCTGCCCAGAGCTTCAGGAGCACGTCCTACTGGCCTTCCTCCCTCTCTTACTTTCCCTTAAATCACACCCACATTTTGACCGAATCTTCCTTTTGTTCTTGAAAGTCTAGTTCCTCTGGCACCCCAGATGGTCCCAAAGTACAGAACTCCTCAGAGCCGTTGTTACAGATATGTGACGCTTATTGGCCTTGTGTGTGCTAATTTTTTTATTTTCTCTTCTTCTCTTTTCTTTTCCTTTTTTCTTTTCTTTTCTTTTCTTATCTCTTTTCTTTTCTTTTTTCTTTTCTGGCCTGTCTTCTCTTCCTTATAGTACAAAGGTAGAGAATGTGTAATATATATATATATATATACACATATATATATGCCCTTACCTCCCACCAGTCAGCACCTGTACACCTGCAAATAAACGCCCCTTAATCTCCAGGTTTAGGAACTCACCTGCCAGATCTATCAACCCCTATCTTGGTATCTCCATCCCTGGCCTGCCTTCTTTTCTCCTCCCTCTGAAATCTCTCATCTCTTTCATCTTCACCTCCCTAAGAGACATTTCAAACACGTCACCCTACAGGAGCCTCCTTTAAACTCACCCGTCGGACTCTGATCTCTCCGACCCTCCTTTTCTCATGTATTTTTTTTATATAATATATAATTATATTTATATTTGTTTTATTATAGTATTATTATAGTATTTATATATTATAGTATTTATAGTATTATAGTACTTATAGTATTATTATAGTATTTTATAGTATTTTATAGTATTTATAGTGTTATAGTATTTATAGTAGTATTACAGTATTTTATAGTATTATTATAGTATTTTATAGTATTGTTATAGTATTTATAGTATTATTATAGTATTTTATAGTATTATTATAGTATTTTATAGTATTGTTATAGTATTTATGGTGTTATAGTATTTATAGTATTATTATAGTATTTATAGTATTATTGTAGTATTTTATGGTATTATTATAGTATTATAGTATTTTATAGTATTATTATAGTATTTATAGTGTTATAGTATTTATAGTATTATTGTAGTATTTTATAATTTTTTTTTTTTTTTTTGAGACAGAGTCTCTCTTTGTTGCCCAGGCTAGAGTGAGTGCCGTGGCGTCAGCCTCGCTCACAGCAACCTCCAACTCCTGGCTCAAGCAATCCTACTGCCTCAGCCTCCCGAGTAGCTGGGACTACAGGCATTCGCCACCATGCCCGGCTAATTTTTTGTATATATATCAGTTGGCCAATTAATTTCTTTCTTTTTATAGTAGAGACGGGGTCTCGCTCTTGCTCAGGCTGGTTTCGAACTCCTGACCTCGAGCAATCCTCCCGCCTCGGCCTCCCAGAGAGCTAGGATTACAGGCGTGAGCCACCGCGCCCGGCCTTATTGTAGTATTTTATGGTATTATTATAGTATTATAGTATTTTATAGTGTTATTATAGTATTTATAGTATTATTATAGTATTTTATAGTATTATTACAGTATTTTATAGTATTATTATAGTATTTATGGTGTTATAGTATTTATAGTATTATTATAGCATTTTATAGTGTTATTATAGTATTATTATAGTATTTATAGTGTTATAGTATTTATAGTATTATTGTAGTATTTCATGGTATTATTATAGTATTATAGTATTTTATAGTGTTATTATAGTATTTATAGTATTATTATAGTATTTTATAGTATTATTATAGTATTTTAGAGTATTATAGTATTTATGGTGTTATAGTATTTATAGCATTATTATAGTATTTTATAGTGTTATTATAGTATTATTATAGTATTTATAGTGTTATAGCATTTATAGTGTTATTATAGTATTTTATGGTATTATTATAGTATTATCATAGTACTTTATAGTATTATTATAGTATTTATTATAGTGTTTTATTATAGCATGCTTTTCTGGATGCGAATGTGCCATTCTGGTTGTTTTCGGGTCATTTCAAGGAGATTTGTTTTGTTTCCTGAAACAACCTGTAAATGGTTGTTTACAGCAATTGCTGTTTACCACCTGGAGGCATGGCTCTGATGGAGATGTCCTGTCTCTGTGCCCTCCAGCAGAAAATACTCACTAGACACACATAACTGTCCAACAATCGGAAAGTGTCCAGTGGAAATGAAGAATACAATTTTTTTTTTGAATTTTAATTAATTTAAATGTGAATAGCTACGTACAGCCAGACGCTACTAACTATACTGGACAATGCACAGTTCTCATTGCGAGAGATGGTATATTTGGCAAGTGCTGTAAAGACTAAACGCTTGAGGATGAGCTAGAAAGTAAGTGGAAAAGCCTCTTTTTTTTTTTTCTTTTTTATTTCAGCATATGATGAGGGAACAACTGTCAAGGTCACCTATATTGCCCTTGCCCCCCTCCCCCCTCGAGTCAGAGCCTCAAGCGTGCCCATCCCCCAGACGGTGCACGTCTCACTCGTCGTGTCTGTCTACACCCGTCCCCTCCTCCCCTCCCACCTGCCCGACACCCGACAGACGTCACTCCTGTGTGTCCACTTAGGTGCTGATCCGTCAACACCAGTTTGCTGGTGAGCGCACGTGGTGCTTGTGTTTCCATTCTTGGGACGCTTCCCTTAGTAGGATGGGCTCCAGCTCCAGCCAGGAACACACAAGAGGTGCTGGGTCACCGTGTTTCTCAGAGCTGAGTAGTGCTCCATGGTGTGCACAGACCACGTTTTATTAATCCACTCGTGCATGGATGGGCACCTGGGTTGTTTCCACAGCTTTGCAATTGTGAATTGTGCTGCTGTAAACATTCGAGTGCAGGTGTCTTTTCTTTGTAGAGTGTGTTTTGTTCTTTTTGGGGCAGAGGCCCAGTAGTGGGATTGCTGGATCCAATGGTAGTCAAAACCACAACGAGATATCACTTAACTCCAGTGAGAATGGCCTTTATCAAAAAGTCCCCAAACAATAAATGCTGGCGTGGATGCGGAGAGACAGGAACACTCCCACACTGCTGGTGGGACTGCAAACTGGTGCAACCTCTGTGGAAAGCAATAAGGAGATACCTCAAAGGGAAGCCTCTTATATGAACAGATGGATTATCAGCGGACAGGAAGGTTCTTAGAAGAGGTGACATGTGACTTGGGATTTAAAGGACAAGGCTTGAAGGATGGGAAGAGCTGCAAGAGAGATCTGGGCAGATGGGATAGCAAATTCTAAGGATGATGAGGGATTTGATAAGCTCCAGGAGCAAAAGGAGGACTTGTGTGGCCACAGCCAAGAGACGTGGGAAGAAAGCTGTCCCAGCCAGCTCAGGCTGCCATGACAAACACAGACAAAGTGGCTTAATCCACAGACATGTATTTTTTTTTTTTTCCACAGTCATGGAGACTGGGTGTCTGAGACCAGGCTACCATTGCAGCCAGGTTCTTGGGTTCTGGTGAGGGCTCCCTTCTGGTTGTATATGGCCAGCTTCTCACTAACTTTTCCTTACTGTGGAGAGAAGAAAAAGAGACCAGCCAAGAGACCAACCTGAGCAAGAGTGGGATCCGGTCTCTAAAAAAAAAAAAAAAAAATAGAAAAAATCAGCCGGGCATGGTGGCGCATGCCTGTAGTTCCAGCTACTCGGGAGGAGGCTGAGGCAGGAGGATCGCTTGAGCCCAGGAGTTGGAGGCTGCAGCAAGCTGTGATGACACCATTGCACTCCAGCCTGGGCGACAGAGTGAGACCAGGTCTTGAAAAAAAAAAAAAAAAGCAAGAAAGAGAGATTTCCCTCTTCTCCTCTTTTTACAAAGCTGCCAGCAATCCTATTGAATTAGGGCCTCGCCCTAACAAATACCCAATAACAACACGGTCATTCTGACCTTAAGAGGCAAGTAACGAACATATGAAAAAATACTCAACATCTCTAATCATCAGGGAAATGCAAATCAAAACCACAATGAGATATCACCTAACCCCAGTGAGAATGGCCTTTAT
>NC_134132.1:15897483-15927483 GCF_040939455.1 Microcebus murinus | reverse complement strand
TATGAAAATCAGCCCTAGTGACGGGCGTGGCTGCGCAGCGCATCTGCACAACCCATGCGTGTCGTCGCGGAGCGGGAAAGAACACGAGCAGCCCTTCTCATCCGCCCCGTGAGAGCTCTAGTGCTCGACAGGAGAGATCGGGGCCGGTGACTCTAAAGGAAACAGAGTTGCGAGACATCCAGGATGGGATTCGGGGTCTGGAGAGTGAGGATGATGTTCCAGAAGACGACGACTTCGCTCTATTTGAATCAATGCAGATGGTTGTACCGTACTTAAAAAAAAAATAATACCTCCCCTGAAAATCAGCCCTAGGGTGTCTTCTGGAGGAAAGATAAATAGACGACGCTGTCTTATTTTCAGGGAAACACGGTAGTCTCCACCTTCCTTGGCCATTTCAGGATCCCAGTTACTCCAACTTTCTCTAGCAAGCCAGCCCATCCTGGCTGAGCTCTGGTATCCTATATTAGAGACAGTCTAAGGTTTGATTGCAAAAGGAAACCTATTTGCAAAGAAATGCAATCCCTTCCTAAGGTTCCAAAACTCTCGCCCTTTCCCGACCCCATCTACAGATCTATATCTGATGTTTTGAGAACAATATCCTTGAATTATTGACCAACAGCATGTGAGCGCCGTAAAAGTTTTCAGGGTTATATAGCAATCGGTAACTAGAACATAGCCAACCTCACTTTTGTCATTTTCCTAGCATTACTCTGTAATACCAATGACATTACTCAAGAGAAAAACCCTCCTATTAAGTCACAATTCGTGCAATAAATACCAGTGGTTTCTTTTTACTTTTTTTTTTTTTTTTTGAGACAAAGTCTCGCTCTGTCACCCGGGCTAGAGTGAGTGCCGTGGTGTCAGCCTCGCTCACAGCAACCTCCAACTCCTGGGCTCCAGCGATCCTCCTGCCTCAGCCTCCTCCCGAGTAGCTGGGACTACAGGCACGTGCCACCACGCCCGGCTAATATTTTTCTATACATATTTATTTGTCTAATTAATTTATTTCTATTTTTAGTAGAGACGGGGGTCTCGCTCTTGCTCAGGCTGGTTTCGAACTCCTGACCTCGAGCGATCTTCCCGCCTCGGCCTCCCAGAGTGTTGGGATGACAGGCGTGAGCCACCGCGCCCGGCCATCAGTGTGGTTTCTAATGAAAGAAACAAGAAAGGAAAACGGTAAGGTCTCACCATGCACCCTACTCCTCCCCTCTTTCCCTCTAAGTCTGTCTCAATCCATTGTCAATGGGAGGGTGGGCTTACTACACAGCTTTGCTTATAAAATCAGCTATTATGTATTTTAGGTATCTGCTACGGCACAAGGGATATCAATTCAAATCACTGTACTTAGTGTTTTTTTGTTTTTTGTTTTTTTTTTTTTCTGGTCTAAATATATACCAGACAGTCTGGTTTAATTTACAATAAAATCTTCACTTCCTTTCCAGGAAATTTAGTTTCTTTTAATAGAACTCCAACGAGTCTGGAAAACGGTACGAATTCTCTTCTCCCAACATCAGACATGAATCTGTAGATGGGGTCGGGAAAGGGCGAGAGTTTTGGAACCTTAGGAAGGGATTGCATTTCTTTGCAAATAGGTTTCCTTCTGCAATCAGACCTTATCTGTACATAGAGAAAAGTCTATGTATAAATGTACAGATGTATGTTACACAGGCCCACTGTGTGTGTCTATATTGTGCATATACCGTGTTTCCCCGAAAATAAGACAGGGTCTTCTATTTATCTTTCCTCCAGAAGACACCCTAGGGCTTATTTTCAGGGGATGTGTTATTTTTTTTTAAGTATGGTACAACCATCTGCATTGATTCAAATAGAGTGAAGTCGTCTTCTTCTGGAACATCATCCTCACTCTCCAGACCCCGAATCCCATCCTGAATGTCTTGCGACTCTGTTTCCTTTAGAGCCACCGGCCCCGATCTCTCCTGTCGAGCACTAGAGCTCTCACGGGGCGGATGAGAAGGGCTGCTCGTGTTCTTTCCCGCTCCGCGACGACAGGCTTGGGTTGTGCAGATGCGCTGCGCAGCCACGCCTGTCACCAGGGCTGATTTTCATAGCCACGCCCATCACCAGGGCTGATTTTCATGGCCACGCCCATCACTAGGGCTGATTTTCATGGCCTCGCCCGTCACTAGGGCTGATTTCCATGGCCACGCCCATCACCAGGGCTGATTTTCATAGCCACGCCCATCACTGGGGCTGATTTTCATAGCCACGCCCATCACTAGGGCTGATTTTCGGGGTAGGGCTTCTATTGCTCAGGTGCTCAGACATCCTATCCTGTTTGGGCTTGTTTTATGGGGAGGGCTTATTTTCAGGGAGAAACGTTATTAATGCAAATTTAAGTCAGGATTAGTTGTAATGTGGATCAGCAATTGCACGGCATGTGTGTGGTCATTTGACTTCTGCCTAGTGACGGTGAAGTGTTTTCCACATTGGAACAAAGACCTGGATTCCAGCTCATCACCCCCACCTGCCACACCCCTACCTGATTCTCAGAAGCTTGGCATGACCTCCCGAGTTTCCTTTGACTCCTAAAACTCATTATTTGAACACAGTCTTACTTTTTTGTTGTTGATTTTTTATTATTTTTATTTATTTATTTGGAGACAGAGTCTCACTCTGTTGCCCAGGCTAGAGTGAGTGCCGTGGCGTCAGCCTCGCTCACAGCAACCTCCAACTCCTGGGCTCAAGTGATCCTCCTGCCTCAGCCTCCTCCCAAGTAGCTGGGACTACAGGCATACGCCACCACGCCCGGCTGATTTTTTTATATATAAATTAGTTGGCCAATTAATTTTTTTCTATTTATAATAGAGATGGGGTCTCGCTCTTGCTCAGGCTGGTCTCCAACTCCTGACCCTCGAGCCGTCCTCCCGCCTCGGCCTCCCTGAGTGCTAGCATGACAGGCGTGAGCCACCGCACCCGGCCGAACCCATTCATTCTTCTCGTAGATTTCTAACCCTAAGACATCCCAGTGTGCTATTTCTCGTATCTGGGGTTCCTTTGCTCTTCGTGTTTAATGAGTTTTTCCTTCCAGGTTTTTCAGCAAGCATCTGGTCCTTTCTTGTATCCACTGACATAATTGGAAATTATATTTCTGGTCATTTGTGCGTACAATTTTAGGCACCTAAGTATCACCAGAATGTATGGATATGGATCTGTGACACTTTTATCCCTGCAAATGTTCAATTCACATCGATGGATTTATCTATCTTTTATAGAGACAAGGTCTCGCTCTGTCACCCACGCTGGAGTGCGGTGGTACGATCACAGCTTGCTGTAACCTCGAATTCCTGGGCTCAAGCGATCCTCCTGCCTCAGCCTCCCAAGTAGCCGGGGATACAGGTATGCGCCACCATGTCCAGGTAGTTTTATATTTGTTTATTTGTAGAGATAGAGTCTCGCTGTGCTGCCCAGTCTGGCCTTGTGAACTCCTGGCCTCAAGGGATCCTCCTGCCTCGGCCTCCCAATGTGCTGGGATTACACTTGTGAGCCACCGTGCCATGCCACACATCATTAAATATAAAGATTTTAGATTCTCCTCAGAAATCTAGTTCTCCCTAACCTATGAATAGCCTTCCTCAAAATGAAAAAAAAAAAAAAAAAAAGAGTATCATCTGCAAAAACGATATAGATGGATATGTTGGTTTCTAAACTTCAGTATTTTTCAGCTATTTCAATATGCAAATATTCAGTCAGCTCCTCAACAAGAGTACAAAATATGCAGTGTTTTCAACATATTTAACTGCCTCATTTATTTTTCTTCAGAGAGGGTTTGGTAGAACCAAAGTTGAAAGGAAAACCGTTCGGAAGGCTGCTCTAGATATTTCTACACACTTGGATGTCATTTCTGTCCCAGACCTGAGGACTCCGGACCTTAACTCACTTAAAATGGCACGGAACACAGTATACTTACCTACGGTGTTTTCCTGAAAAATGAGACCCCCCCCCATACAATCAGCCCCAGCAGGATGTCTGAGCACCGGGGCAATAGAAGCCCTACCCCGAAAATCAGCCCTGGCGGTGGGCGTGGCTATGAAAATCAGCCCTAGTGGTGGGTGTGGCTATGAAAATCAGCCCTAGTGGTGGGTGTGGCTATGAAAATCAGCCCTAGTGGTGGGCGTCGCTATGAAAATCAGCCCTAGTGGTGGGTGTGGCTATGAAAATCAGTTCTAGTGGTGGGCGTGGCTATGAAAATCAGCCCTGGTGATGGGCGTGGCTAAGAAAATCAGCCCTAGTGATGGGCGTGGCTATGAAAATCAGCCCTGGTGATGGGCGTGGCTATGAAAATCAGCCCTAGTGATGGGCGTGGCTATTAAAATCAGCCCCAGTGATGGGCGTGGCTATGAATATCAGCCCTAGTGATGGGGGTGGCTATGAAAATCAGCCCTGGTGATGGGCGTGGCTATGAAAATCAGCCCTAGTGATGGGCGTGGCTATGAAAATCAGCCCTAGTGATGGGCGTGGCTATGAAAACCAGCCCTAGTGACGGGCTTGGCTGTGCAGCACATCTGCACAACCCATGCATGTCCTCGCGGAGCCGGAAAGAACACGAGCAGCCCTTCTCATCCGCCCCGTGAGAGCTCTAGGGCTCCACAGGAGAGATCGGGGCCGGTGGCTCTAAAGGAAACAGAGTCGCAAGACATTCAGGATGGGATTCGGGGTCTGGAGAGTGAGGATGATGTTCCAGAAGAAGACGACTTCACTCTGTTTGAATCAATGTAGATGGTTGTACCGTACTTAAAAAAAAATCATAACCATCTCAGCTTTTCTATTCTAGTGAAGTAGACTCATATTTATATAGTAAACCATATAACTATAAACAGTACTTTATACCATGTTCCCCTGCAAATAAGACAGGGCCTTCTACTTATTTTCCCTCAAGAAGACACCCTAGGGCTTATTTTCAGGGGATGTGTTATTTGTTTTTTAAGTACGCCCATCCCGAGGGCTGATTTTCATAACCACGCCCATCACTAGGGTTGATTTTCATAGCCACGCCCATCACTAGGGCTGATTTTCATAGCCACACCCACCACTAGGGCTGATTTTCATAGCCACACCCATCACTAGGGCTGATTTTCATAGCCACGCCCACACCAGGGCTGATTTTCATGGCCACGCCCACCACTAGGGCTGATTTTCATAGCCCCACCTACCACTAGGGCTGTTTCATAGCCACACCCACCAACAGGGCTGATTTTCATAGCCACGCCCATCACTAGGGCTGATTTTCCGGGTAGGGCTTCTATTGTGCACGTGCTCAGACATCCTGCTGGGGCTTGTTTTATGGGTATGGCTTATTTTCGGGGAAAAACACGGTATATATAAATATATATACATACATACAGACCCGATATTTATATAGTCTACTTGGAAAGTATAGCCACTGCTGCAGCTTAAAACTCTCTGGAGATGAACACTTTTCTCCTAATGAAACAGTGGGATCTTCCAAGGAGTTCCAGAGGTCATTTGGTCTCAGGATCAGCCAAAACAACACCTGAACCAGGCAAGGCAGATGGCTGCCTGGCCCAAGGGTGTCCAGCCAGACTGAAAGTAGAGCCCAAAATTTACCAGTGCCAAAAACAAGGGACAGCATTTTCAAAAAATAATAATAATCAGACTCTTTATTAGGCAGAACGAAATCCTTATTAAAACATCTTCAGTGGCCGGGCCGGGTGGCTCACGCCTGTCACCCTGGCACTCTGGGAGGCCGAGGCAGGAGGATCACTCAAGGTCAGGAGTTCGAAACCAGCCTGAGCAAGAGCGAGACCCTGTCTATAATATAAATTAGAAAGAAATTAGCCAAACAACTAAAAACATAGGAAAAAAATCAGCCGGGCGTGGTGGGCGCATGCCTGTAGTCCCAGCTACTCGGGAGGAGGCTGAGGCAGGAGGATCGCTTGAGCCCAGGAGTCTGAGGTTGCTGTGAGCGAGGCTGACGCCACGGCACTCACTCTAGCCTGGGCAACAGAGTGAGACTCTGTCTCAAAAAAAAAACAAAAAAAACAGATGGCATTTTTTAAGCGTAAATGATTTTTTTTTAAGAGGTGAAATCATTTGCTGTTTGGTTTTTTTTTTTTTTTTTTTTTTGGTATAACCAGAAAATAGCGTGGGATATTGAATTATGGGAGGCTTTGACTGTCTTGGGTGTCAGCTTAACATTCCATACATGGGGGTTAGTTTTTATATCCTATAATACAAAGCGTGCTAAATGGCAATATGGAGTCCCAGGCCTGCATTTAATGTCTTGAACATTTTAAATTACTTCTATTCCCAGGTTTTTTTGGTGGACTTGTTTCCTAAAGAAAACCAGTCCTTGATCATGGCTGTCTCTGTCAGGATTGCATATATTCTGTAACATCTTTGGTCGTGGTAGTCCCGTTTTTTCTAGTAACTTTGTTAATGTGCTGTGAAAGATTGAAAATTTGAGTATGCAGTATATGTGAAAATACGTTGTGAGTTGGTGGGACTTATGTAACAGCGTATCAACATTTGAAGATGCTGGTACTTGATATCCTCTTAAGGAAAATTTGTCTCCAAATTTTAAGCTGGAAAGTCACTGGAATAACTGTTTTAAAAAGAATGAAAATAAATGGCTTCTTAGATTTTCTGTACGTATGTTAAGAACTGTGTACAAGGCCGGGCGCGGTGGCTCACGCCTGTAATCCTAGCACTCTGGGAGGCTGAGGCGGGCGGATTGCTCGAGGTCAGGAGTTCGACACCGGCCTGAGCAAGAGCGAGACCCCCGTCTCTACTATAAATAGAAAGAAATTAATTGGCCAACTTATATAGAAAAAAAAAAATCAGCCTGGCATGGTGGCGCATGCCTGTAGTCCCAGCTACTCGGGAGGCTGAGGCAGGAGGATCGCTTGAGCCCAGAAGTTGGAGGTTGCTGTGAGCGAGGCTGACGCCACGGCACTCACTCTAGCCTGGGCAAGAAAGCGAGACTCTGTCTCAAAAAAAAAAAAAAAAAGAATGAAAATAAATGGCTTTTTAGATTTTCGGTATGTATGTTAAGAACTGTGTACAAATTGAAATGTCTTTACTGGTCCTCAACCAATAAAATCTCAATTACAAAAAAAAAACAGACGGACGTCGGGACGTTTGCAACAAAAACTCAACGACAGAGCGTTCCCGTTAACCTCGAAATAAAATCCGGGGAGAGCAAGCCACCAACGGCCACAAGATGTGAGTGTGCCTGGCACCAGGGTGGCAGAGACCAGAGGAGACGACAGGGTATCTGCGAGACCTCAGATTGGGGAGGCCGCGTTTCCCCGAAAATAAGACAGGGCCCTTCTATTTATCCTTTCCTCAAGAAGACACCCTAGGGCTTATTTTCAGGGCATGTGTTATTTCTCCCCCCCCTGCAGGGGATGTGATTCTAACAGATTAGTAAAAAAGCAGGAACTTCTGCATCGAGGGACTTTGAATTCTAAATGAATCTAAGTCAGGGGTCCTCAAACTTTTTTTTAACCAGGGGTGCAGTTCACTGTCCCTCAGACCGTTGGAAGGCCGGACTATGGTTTAACAAAAAAAACTATGAACAAATTCCTATGCACTCCACACATTTTTTTTTTTACTCCAAAATAAGATAAAAAAAAAAAAAAAAAAAACGGGCAAAAACACCCGCGGGTTGTAGTTTGAGGACCCCTGAGAGTGAGTCTCTAATAAACTTATAAACCATCGATCAATGGATCCCGTCACATTTGAGATCTTTTTGAATTTTTTTTTTACACAAATGTGCTAATTAAACGAAATAATGCATGTTGGGTGCTTAGCTGGCAGTTTAGCGCATGCTGTGATTATTGGTATGTTATTGCACACAGCCTCGGGAACAGAAGTAATCAGGCCCAATTGATGAATCTAATCACATTTTCAAAGTGTGCTGAAGTCTGTTTCGAAGATTTAATTACTAGTTACTTCTCACAAACGGAGCTGCTCTTTTCTTTCTCCTGAAGATAGCTCTCAAAAATTCCTCTTTTAACAGATCCGTTTAGCTGAACTACTTCATGGTATTTTAAAAGATTCTTGTAAATTAATACTTGGAGCATTTCTATTTTTTTAAAAAAAAAAACTGCTCAGATTCTTATTTTCAGGAGCTTTTAAATAGAAGGCTTTTAAATAAAGCAGTAAAATTATTAGTTTTTAAAAAATGTTTTATCTTAGAAACAAATGATAGTAATGGGAACATTAATTACTCCAATTACAGCACACCAAATATGGTGGGTTTTTTTTTTATTTCAGCATCTTATGGGGGTACAAATGCTAAGGTTATGTATATTGCCCTTGCTCCCCCCCAAATACAGTTTTATGAAGAATCAGATCATAAGATACGTACTAAGGGAAAAAGACAATAGACAAAGTAGTATCATATTTCCCCCAAAATAAGATAGGGTCTTCTATTTTTCCTCCAGAAGACACTCGAGGGCTTATTTTCAGGGCATGTGTTATTTTTTTTTAAGCACGGTACAACCATCTGCATTGATTCAAACACAGTGAAGTCGTCTTCTTCTGGGACATCATCCTCACTCTCCAGACCCCGAATCCCATCCTGAATGTCTTGCGACTCTGTTTCCTTTAGAGCCACCGGCCCCGATCTCTCCTGTCGAGCACTAGAGCTCTCACGGGGCGGTTGAGAAGGGCTGCTCGTGTTCTTTCCCGCTCCGCGACCACACGCATGGGTTGTGCAGATGCGCTGCGTAGCCACGCCCGTCACTAGGGCTGATTTTCATAGCCACACCCACCACTAGGGCTGATTTTCATAGCCACGCCCACCACTAGGGCTGATTTTCATAGCCACACCCATCACTAGGGCTGATTTTCATGGCCACGCCCACCACTAGGGCTGATTTTCATAGCCACGCCCATCGCCAGGGCTGATTTTCCATAGCCACGCCCATCACCAGGGCTGATTTTCATAGCCACGCCCATCAACAGGGCTGATTTTTCATAGCCACGCCCACCACCAGGGCTGATTTTAGGGGTAGGGCTTCTATTGCGCACGTGCTCAGACATCCTGCTGGGGCTGATTTGATGGGGACAGCTTATTTTGGGGGAAACACCGTAAATGAAAAATCAGGCAATGTATCTTTCATTCATGCAACGGACATATGGAGGAGACAAAAAGCGTATCAGAAACATAGCAGTGAACAAGGCAGAAAAGGTATTTACTTCCATAGTTTAAGGCTTTGTTGAAAGATCATGCAATTAGAAAATAAATATTGAATGCAGTAACTTGGAAGATTAAAACAACTTCGTAATCCTCTATCTTTCAAGCATTTTTTGGTATATGTAGGGGGAAGACATGAACCTATATTTCTGCCTCAGTTTCCCCTTTGTGAAATTGACAATTTTATCTAGATCATTTTCAAGATCATTGAGGAATGGGAGCAACACTCTTCATGATGTCTTCATTTGCTTTGAAGCTGCTCAAGGGACAAATAACCCATCCAGGACTGGGTGTGTTGGCTCACGCCTGTCATCCCAGCACTCTGGGAGGCTGAGACGGGAGGATCCCTCCAGGTCAGGAGTTCGAAACCAGCCTGAGCAAGAGCGAGACCCCGTCTCTACCATAAATAGAAAGAAATTAATTGGCCAATTAATATACATAGAAAAAAATTAGCCGGGCATGGTGGCGCATGCCTGTAGTCCCAGCTACTCGGGAGGAGGCTGAGGCAGGAGGATCGCTTGAGCCCAGGTGTGTGAGGTTGCTGTGAGCCAGGCTGACGCCACGGCACTCACTCTAGCCCGGGCAACAGAGCGAGACTCTGTCAAGAAAAGAAAAGAAAAAAGAAAAAAGAGAGGAAAATAAAAGACTTTCTGCTAGGTCTTATTTTCGGGTAAACACGGTATCTGGTAAATTTTTTTTTTCTTTTTTTGAGACAGAGCCTCACTCTGTCAACCGGGCTAGAGTGAGTGCCGTGGCGTCAGCCTCGCTCACAGCAGCCTCAGATTCCTGGGCTCAAGCGATCCTCCTGCCTCAGCCTCCTGCCGAGCAGCTGGGACTACAGGCATGTGCCACCACGCCCGGCTAATATATATATATATATCAGTTGGCCAATTAATTTCTTTCTATTTATAGTAGAGACGGGGTCTCGTTCTTGTTCAGGCTGGTCTCGAACTCCTGACTTTTAGCAATCCGCCCGGTGAATTCACTGTTAAGAGAAGGATTCTGACTTTGTCAAAACCCACAGAGACTTCGAGGACATTGTAAACTAAGGAGGCGAGAGGGGAAGAAGGTCACTTCAGCATGATACAATGTGTCCCTGTGATACATTTGCACCGGATACAATGTGTCCCTGTGATACATTTGCACCGGATACAATGTGTCCCTGTGATACATCTGCACCCCCGATACAATGTGTCCCTGTGATACATCTGCACCGGATACAATGTGTCCCTGTGATACATCTGCACCCCCGATACAATGTGTCCCTGTGATACACCTGCACCCCCGATACAATGTGTCCCTGTGATACACTTGCACCCCCGATACAATGTCTCCCTGCGATACATCTGCACCCCCGATACGACGTGTCCCTGCGATACATCTGCACCCCCGATACGACGTGTCCCTGCGATACATCTGCACCCCCGATACGACGTGTCCCTGCGATACATCTGCACCCCCCCGATACGACGTGTCTCTGTGATACATCTGCACCCCCCCGATACGACGTGTCCCTGTGATACATCTGCACCCCCCCATACGACGTGTCCCTGTGATACATCTGCACCGGATACAATGTGTCCCTGTGATACACTTGCACCCCCGATACAATGTCTCCCTGTGATACACTTGCACCCCCGATACAATGTCTCCCTGTGATACACTTGCACCCCCCAATACAATGTCTCCCTGTGATACACTTGCACCCCCCGATACAATGTCTCCCTGTGATACACTTGCACCCCCGATACAATGTGTCCCTGTGATACATCTGCACCCCGATACAATGTCTCCCTGCGATACATCTGCACCCCGATACAATGTCTCCCTGCGATACATCTGCACCCCGATACAATGTGTCCCTGCGATACATCTGCACCCCCGATACGACGTGTCCCTGCGATACATCTGCACCCCCGATACGACGTGTCCCTGCGATACATCTGCACCCCCGATACGACGTGTCCCTGCGATACATCTGCACCCCCGATACGACGTGTCCCTGCGATACATCTGCACCCCCGATACGACGTGTCCCTGCGATACATCTGCACCCCCCCATACGACGTGTCCCTGTGATACATCTGCACCCCCGATACAATGTGTCCCTGTGATACATCTGCACCCCCGATACAATGTGTCCCTGTGATACATTTGCACCCTGATACAATGTGTCCCTGTGATACATTTGCACCCCCCGATACAATGTGTCCCTGTGATACATTTGCACCCCCCGATACAATGTGTCCCTGTGATACATTTGCACCCCCGATACAATGTGTCCCTGTGATCCGTTTGCACCCCCGATACAATGTGTCCCTGTGATACATTTGCACCCTGATACAATGTGGCCCTGTGATACATTTGCACCCCCGATACAATGTGTCCCTGTGATACACTTCCACCCCCGATACAATGTGTCCCTGTGATACATTTGCACCGGATACAATGTGTCCCTGTGATACATTTGCACCCCGATACAATGTGTCCCTGTGATACACTTGCACCCCGATACAATGTGTCCCTGTGATACACTTGCACCCCGATACAATGTGTCCCTGTGATACACTTGCACCCCCCATACGACGTGTCCCTGTGATACATTTGCACCCCCGAGACAATGTTCCCTGTGATACATTTGCACCCCCCGATACAATGTGTCCCTGCCGATCCATTTGCACCCCTGATACAATGTATCCCTGCCGATATATTTGCACCCCCTGAACATTTTGAAATTAAAAAATAAAAACAAAAAAACAAAAAAAATAACACAAAAGCCTTGCTAGTGTTACTGCCAGCAATGACACAATGAAGATTTTAATTAAAGCATAAAATGTCTTTGCATTTAAATGTTTAAAATATATATTAGCACTCAGATGGATACAGAATTCTTCTGAATTTTAAAAATCAGGTTTAAAATGAGATTTAGGCCACACACGGTGGCTCACGCCTGTAACCCTAGCACTCTGGGAGGCCGAGGCGGGAGGATTGTTCAAGGTCAGGAGTTGGAGACCAGCCTGAGCAAGAGCGAGACCCCGTCTCCACTAAAAATAGAAAGAAATTGGCCAACTTAAAATATATAGAAAAAATTAGCCGGGCATGGTGGCGCATGCCTGTAGTCCTAGCTACTCGGGAGGAGGCTGAGGCAGGAGGATCGCTTGAGCCCAGGAGTCCGAGGCTGCTGTGAGCGAGGCTGACGCCACGGCACACACTCTAGCCTGGGTAGCGGAGTGAGACTCTGTCTCAAAAAAAAGAAAAAGAAAAAGAAAAAAAAAGCCTTACTAGGGTTACTGCCAGCAACGACACAATGAAGATTTTAATTAAAGCCTAAAATGTCTTCACATTTAATTTTTTTTAATATATATTAGCACTCAGATGGAGACAAAATTTATCTGAATTCAAAAGTCAGTTTTAAAATGAGATTTAGATTGCTCAACACAACACCTGAGAGGGGAAAAAAAATCTATTTTTTCCATTAAAGGAATTTTGTAAATTTCAATTGAAATTAGAGAGCCTTTTAAATTTAAATGAGGCTCGTGATTTTTTTTTGTTGTTCAGAGGTTCATGATTTTTATCTGAAGCTTACTGACATGCATCGATTAGAGTCTCTCAAATAAATAGTTTTCAATAAATGATTTTGTGAAAGTTTTTTTATCACACTTGAAAAATAAAAGCATGGCCAGTAGGCAGTATGTGTATTTGGATTTCTTATGAAGGTGAAAAACAAATGGAGGCTTAGTGGGCAAAGGTTAAAACATGTTTAAAAATTTTGTCAGTACTTTCTCTTTGCAATTGGTTAGTGATTTATATTTGTTCTACCCAAAGAAAAATGCATTTCATAAGATGTGTATAGTTATGACAATTAGGTTATAAAATTAATCTGTAATGATTCTTTGACAGCAAGAACTAAGCTGAGAACAAGAAGTATCTTCTTTGTATAAATGTTATTTCTAGAAATAAACAAAAGTTAAATTGCAAGTGCAAGATCACCCTGGGGACAAGAACAGCATGACGTCAGTTCTTTTTTTTATTTTTTGAGGCAGAGTCTGGCTCTGTTGCCCGGGCTAGAGTGAGTGCCGTGGCGTCAGCCTCGCTCACAGCAACCTCCAACTCCTGGGCTCAAACGATCCTCCTGCCTCAGCCTCCTCCCGAGTAGCTGGGACTACAGGCATGCGCCAACACGCCCGGCTAATTTTTCCTATATATTTTTAGTTGGCCAGCTAATTTCTTTCTGTTTTTTTTTTTAGTAGAGACGGGGGTCTCGCTCTTGCTCAGGCTGGTCTCGGACTCCTTGACCTCGAGCGATCCTCCCTCCTCGGCCTCCCAGAGTGCTGGGATGACGACAGGCGTGAGCCACCGCCACGCCCGGCCCACTTTAGTTCTATTCTTGAACAACAGAACTGTGATCTCTCTATCTGATCCATCAACCACGCATTTATATCTCTACCTGCAAAGAAACCAGGAGCGCGGGGACCCACCTGAAGGATTTCCTGACACTGCGTGATGAAATCGCTAGCCCAGAGTCCTGTATTCCCCGAAGTGTCACTAACTGTCACGGTTAACAGCAACAAACGGGAACAATTCACACTACATTAAGCTCACATTTAAAACAGGAAAACAACATTATTTCCCAACGTAGTAGGATACAATTCAAAAGCATGAACAGAACATTGCACAGGTAAATAAATATCTGTTATGGGGAGTCACTCAGGTAGCCATGACACCGATTTATTTATATATATATCTATAATTGCTTTATACGGGTATTTGCTTTCAGAATTTTTTTTTTTTTTTGTTCTTTCCAGCTGAAGCTGTTTGCATTCTCACTCCGGGGTTCGTCCATCTGTTGAAAAAGATTGTCAAGCTCCCACCTCACCGGCTCAGAGATGCCAGTTTCCCATCTGGTGAAGAGCCCCAAAGAGAACCCTAAGGGTGCTTTGGACCCTAGCACTCAAGTCCCAAAAGGAATGTGGGGGTTTTTTTGTTTGTTTGTTTGTTTTTGAGACAGGAATCTTGCTCTGTCGCCCGGGCCAGAGTGAGTGCCGTGGCGTCAGCCTCGCTCACAGCAACCTCAAAAACTCCTGGCCTCAAGAGATCCTCCTGCCTCAGCCTCCTCCCAAGCAGCTGGGGCTACAGGCATGCGCCACCATGCCCGGCTCATTTTTTCCATATATATTTTAGTTGGCCAATTAATTTTCTTTCTATTTTTAGTAGAGACGGGGGTCTTGCTCTTGCTCAGGCTGGTCTCGAACTCCTGAGCTTCAGCGATCCTCCCACCTCGGCCTCCCAGGGTGCTAGAATGACAGGCATGAGCCACCCTGCCCGGCCTGTTTACATATTATTGATGGTTGTAGCTCAGGCCGCAATGACATAGTTAAACAGTGACCTTGCAAAGCCCACTCCCTGACCCTTTTTTAAGAAGAATTTGCTGACCCTGCCCATAGCCCAGCAATAAGAAAAGAGTGGTTCTCAAAAGAAAAACAAGGGATTCCTAATTTTAAAAAAAAACATGAACAGGGCCGGGCATGGTGGCTCATGCCTGTAATCCTTGCTCTCTGGGAGGCCCAGGAGGGAGGATCTCTCGAGGTTACGAGTTCAAAACCAGCCTGAGCAAGAGTGAGACCCTGTCTCTACTAAAAATAGAAATTAATTGGCCAACTAATATATATAGAAAAAATGAGCCGGGCATGGTGTCACATGCCTGTAGTCCCAGCTACTCGGGAGGCTGAGGCAGGAGGATCGCTCGAGCCCAGGAGTTGAAGGTTGCTGTGAGCTAGGCTGACGCCACGGCACTCATTCTAGCCCGGGCAACAGAGCGAGACTCTGTCTCAAGAAAAAAAAAAAAAAAAAACGCCTTCTAGAATCACGTGAATTACTGACCACTGTTCAGACTGCTATCGGACAAGGCAAACACTGGCCAAGCTGTACCCAAACGCCGCTATCTCTGTGCCTCACTTTCTTTTTCTGTCCATAAATCATCTTTTATCACGAAGCAACAATGCTCCAGTCCTTTCTGGACCTCTTCTGAGTCAGGTGCTGCCCGGGTTGCAAATTGTTCTTTGCTCAATTAAACCCTGTTAAGTTTAATTTGCCTAAGGTTTTTCTTTTAACAAGACCGATGGATCATTGAAACTCTAAAGGCCGGATCTAGTGGTAAGTGAAAAGCAGAGTTCCGTATTTGGCTTCAGACTAAGCAGCATTTTCATGAGCTCATTGAATCACCTTTTTTTTTGAGACAGAGTCTCACTTTTGTCACCCAGGCTAGAGTGAGTGCCGTGGTGTCAGCCTCGCTCACAGCAACCTCAGACTCCTGGGCTCCAGCGATCCTCCTGCCTCAGCCTCCTCCCGAGTAGCTGGGACTACAGGCATGCACCACCATGCCTGGCTAATCTTTTCTATATATATTAGTTGGCCAATTAATTTCTTTCTATTTTAGTAGAGACGGGGTCTCGCTCTTGCTCCGGTTGGTCTCGAACTCCTGACCTCGAGCGATCCTCCCGCCTCGGCCTCCCAGAGTGCTGGGATTACAGGCATGAGCCACCGAGCCCGGCCTCGTTGAATCGCCTTAACGTGTGTTCGTGTGTGTAGGATGATGTTGGCAAGATCACTTAACTTCTCCGAGCCTAATTTTCTCGTCTGTGTAACAGATATATTAAAAAAAAATCTACTTTAGTAGAATAGATATAAAGATCAAATAAACAGTCCAGAAATAGCCCCACATCTATATATGCTTAATTTATTTTTGACCAAAGAGCAAAAGTAATTCAGTGGAGGAAGGAGAATTTTCTGAACACATAGGGCTGGAACCATTGAAAGCCCACTTATAAAAGCTGAATAGCAACCCCTAACCTCTCACTATGCAAAACCTTAACCCAAAGTGCATCATAGAGTAAAATGGGAAACCTAAGAATTTAGAATTTCTAGGGGAAAAAAAAAAAAACACAGGAGAAAATCATTGTCATCTTGGGTTATGCAGAGATTTCTTACAAATCACACCAAAATCACAATCTGTATAAGAAAATTGATATATTGGGCCCCAGAGAAAATAAAAACCTCTGCTCTAAGACAGACACTATTAATAGAGACAAAAGAAAATCCATAGACGTAGAGAAGATATTTGTAAATCACATTATCTGTAAAAGATTTATATCCAAAAAACTCAAAAGTAATTAAGAAAATGGATGAGCACAGTGGAAGATGGGCAAATGATTAAGAAAGCAGTTCACAGGCCGGGCACGGCGGCTCACGCCTGTCATCCCAGCACTCTGGGAGGCCGAGGCGGGAGGATCGCTCAAGGTCAGGAGTTCGAGACCAGCCTGAGCAACAGCGAGACCCCGTCTCTACTATAAATAGAAAAAAATTAATGGGACAACTAAAAATATAAAGAAAAAAGTTAGCCGGGCGTGGTGGCACATGCCTGTGGTCCCAGCTACTCGGGAGGAGGCTGAGGCAGGAGGATCGCTTGAGCCCAGGAGTCTGAGGTTGCTGTGAGCGAGGCCTACGCCACGGCACTCACTCTAGCCCGAGCAACAAAGTGAGACTCTGTCTCAAAAAAATAAAATTAAATTTAAAAAAAAAGGAAAAGAAAGCAGTTCACCAAAGAAAATATACAGATGTCAATTAGGCGTACAAGAAAGCACAGGAAAAGACACTCAAAATTATTACTCAATACGGAAATGCAAATTAAAACCACAATGAGATACTACTACACTACTACTGGAATGTCTAAAATCAAAAGGCCTGGCAATAACAAGTGCTGGTAAGGATATAAAACAACTGGAACTCCCATATTTTTCTGGTGAGACTGCAAAAATCGAATACCTATTTTGGAAAACAGTTTGGTATTTTTTATATGGTTAAAACAAACATCCACGTACCATATAATCTAGTTAATTCCGCTGCTAGCTAAATTACTCAAGAGAACGAAAAACTTACGTTCACACAAAAAGAACTGAATGTGAATGTTTTATGGCAACTTTACCCATAACTTCCCAAAACGAAATACAATCCAAATGTTCTCCAAATGGCGATCGGGTAAAACACTTTTGGTCCAACCATGCAACGAAATACTACTCAGCAATACAGAGAAATCAACGGCACGCAGTAACAAGGACAAATCTTAAATGCATTACCCTAAGTGAAAGAATCCAGACTCAAAAAAAAAAAAAAGCTACAAACCAGCCAGGCACAGAGGCTCATACCTGTCATCCCGGCACTCTGGGAGGCTGAGGCAGGAGGATCGTTTGAGGCCAGGAGTTTGAGACCAGCCCGGGCAACACAGTGAAATCCTTTCTCTACAAAAATAAGATTGGACAAAGAAAGAAAGAAAGAAAGAAAAATCGTTAGCCAGGCATGATGACACAGGTCTGAGCTCATAGCTAGTCGAGAGGCTGAGGTAGGAGGATCACTTGAGCCCAGGAATTCGAGGCTACAGTGAGCTACTATGTAACAATAAAACGCTGTTTAGTATTAGACCAAGTAGAGACCACCACTACTGCACTCCAGTCTGGGAGACACAGCAAGACCCTGTCTCTAAAAAACATAAAATAAAACCAAAAAGCTACATACTATATGACTCAATTATATTCTTTCTGGCCGGGCGCGGGGTGGCTCACGCCTGTCATCCCAGCACTCTGGGAGGCCGAGGCGGGAGGATCACTTGAGCTCAGGAGTTGGAGACCAGCCTGAGCAAGAGCGAGACCCCCGTCTCTACTAAAAACAGAAAGAAATTAGCTGGACTAAAAAATATATATAGAAAAAAATTAGCTGGGCATGGTGGCGCATGCCTGTAGTCCCAGCTACTCGGGAGGCTGAGGCAGGAGGATCGCTTGAGCCCAGGAGTTGGAGGCTGCTGTGAGCGAGGCTGACGCCACGGCGCTCACTCTAGCCCGGGAAACAGAGTGAGACTCTATCGAAAAAAAAAAAAAATTATATTCTTTACCTTCTGGAAAAAGCAAAATTACAGGGGCAGGAGTAGGAACAGGGAAGTCACTGACTGTGAAGGGCGTAAGGAAATCGTGATAAAAACCATTCTGTACCTTTGTCGGGACAATCCAAGTCGAGGCACCAAACACAGCAGGGTGTGGCGGTCTGTCCTCAGTTCTTGCTGTGCTCTTGGCCAAGGAATGACCGGACACACCAAAGAGTCAGGCCCGGACTATCATCCCAGTCCTCCGGCTCCTTCCTTGGAAAAGAACGCCAGCCCGAACAAGGCAACCGAGTAACCTCAGGCAGGAAGCAGTTTGGCAGGAGCAGCTCTTTAGAACAAGACAGGTCTGTCTCCCAGAGTGGAGAGACACACACCGACTCAATCCAGCGCCAAACGCCGAACTCCAGCACCAAACGCCAAACTTCAGCGCCAAACGCCAAACTCCAGCGCCAAACGCCAAACTCCAGCGCCAAACGCCAAACTTCAGCTCCAAACGCCAAACTCCAAACGCCAAACTTCATCTCCAAATGCCAAACTTCGACTCCAAATGCCAAACTCCAAACGCCAAACTCCAAGAACTCCAAACTCCAAACGCCAGCTCCAAACGCCAATTACAAACTCCAATTGAACGCCAAACTCCAACCTTCTCACCTCAGGTGGTTTCCTTTTATTGGCTTTTATTAGCCTAGTCTGGGGAAGGTGTGGCATGCTGGCAAATGATCAACAGGTGTCCTGAAAATTTCATCTCTGCCGCATTCATGAGCTCCACCGGCGTGGGGGCCGTGGGAGCTCTCGTGGGGTAAACCCACAACGCAGATGCAAGCCGATGGCATAATAATCACCCTCAGGTGGTTGTACGACACTTCCAAAATCCTAGCATGCCTAGGCTGGGGAACTCCTAGACTGATAAAGCATACACTCCTTCCCCAGCTGTACCGTGTTTCCCCGAAAATAAGACAGGGTCTTCTATTTATCTTTCCTCCAGAAGACACCCTAGGGCTGATTTTCAGGGGATGCGTTATTTATTTAAGTGCGGTACAACCATCTGCATTGACTCAAATAGAGTGAAGTCGTCTTCTTCTGGAACATCATCCTCACTCTCCAGACCCCGAATCCCACCCTGAATGTCTTGCGACTCTGTTTCCTTTATAGCCACCGGCCCCGATCTCTCCTGTGGAGCACTAGAGCTCTCACGGGGCGGATGAGAAGGGCTGCTCGTGTTCTTTCCCGCTCCACGACCACACGCATGGGTTGTGCAGATGCGCTGCGCAGCCACGCCCGTCACTAGGGCTGATTTTCATAGCCACGCCCACCACTATGGCTGATTTTCATAGCCACGCCCATCACTAGGGCTGATTTTCATAGCCACGCCCACCACCAGGGCTGATTTTCATAGCCACGCCCATCACTAGGGCTGATTTTCATAGCCACGCCCACCACTAGGGCTGATTTTCATAGCCACGCCCACCACCAGGGCTGATTTTCATAGCCACGCCCATCACTAGGGCTGATTTTTATAGCCACGCCCATCACTAGGGCTGATTTTCATAGCCACGCCCACCACTAGGGCTGATTTTCATAGCCACGCCCACCACTAGGGCTGATTTTCAGGGTAGGGCTTCTTTTATGCACGTGCTCAGACATCCTGCTGGGGCTTGTTTTATGCGTAGGGCTTGTTTTCGGGAAACACGGTAGCAGTTACTCAGGAGAAGATTAAGGTGGGGCAATTGCTCCAAACAGCACCCAAGCAGGGCACCCATGTCAAGAAGAGCTGCAGACCCTGACTGTTCACCTGACACCTTGATCATGGTGATGGTCATTTGACTACATGACTATCTTCACTCGCCACAGCCAACAGAACTGTGCACTAAAGAGAGTGAATTTCAGCCGGGCTTGGGGTTTACGCCTGTCATCCCAGCACTCTGGGAGGCCGAGGGTGGAGGATCGCTCAAGGTCAGGAGTTCGAGACCAGCCTGAGCAAGAGTGAGACCCTGTCTCTACTAAAAATAGCGAGGAA
Organism: Microcebus murinus; assembly: GCF_040939455.1. NCBI lineage: Eukaryota > Metazoa > Chordata > Mammalia > Primates > Cheirogaleidae > Microcebus > Microcebus murinus. The sequence continues at coordinate 15,907,353 of NC_134132.1, read as the reverse complement.
ATTAGCTGGACAACTAAAAGTATATAGAAAAAAATCAGCCGGGCATCATGGTGGCGCATGCCTGTAGTCCCAGCTACTGATGAAGAGGCTGAGGCAGGAGGATCGCTTGAGCCCAGGAGTTGGAGGTTACTGTGAGCGAGGCTGACGCCACGGCACTCACTCTAGCCCGGGCAACAGAGTGAGACTCTGTCTCAAAAAAAAAAAAAAAAGGTTGAAAGATTGTCTGGATGCATATCTAATACAGCAAAGAGCAGAAAATCGGGCTGATGTTCCCCCTAAGGCCGTCTGCTTCTAGAATAACAGAAAAGGAGGTTGGGAACAGTCATTGTAGTGAATATAAGAAAAATGGAGGGATTAACAAACAGCTTCCTATAAGCCAATATCATAACAGCTTGCTCATTAGATTAGTGTGATTATTTCTTTATTAGGCCTTATTGGAGCTGTCATCTGGTGTCAGTTAGGTGAGTTAGAGGCTGTCAGGTCTACCAGAGGGAAATGGGGCCCGGTCCATCATGGTCTGAGGACGGCGAAACAACAGTGATCTAGCACCTCCTGTATTTTCCTGGCTCTAGCCAGGAAAAGAACAAAAGTCACTCTATGAGAAAGACGCCTGCACTCGAGTGTTTACAGCAGCACAATTCACAATTGCAAAGCTGTGGAAGCAACCCAGGTGCCCGTCCATGCACGAGTGGATTAATAAAACGTGGTCTGTGTACACCATGGAGCACTACTCAGCTCTGAGAAACAGCGGTGACCCAGCACCTCTCATGTGTTCCTGGCTGGAGCTGGAGCCCATCCTACTAAGGGAAGTGTCCCGAGAACGGAAACACAAGCACCACGTGCGCTCACCAGCAAACTGGCGTTGACGGATCAGCACCTAAGTGGACACACAGGAGTGACATCTGTCGGGTGTCGGGCAGGTGGGAGGGGAGGAGGGGACGGGTGTAGACAGACACGACGAGTGAGACGTGCACCGCCTGGGGGATGGGCACGCTTGAGGCTCTGACTCGAGGGGGGAGGGGGGCAAGGGCAATATACGTGACCTTGACATCTGTAACCCCATACTATGCTGAAATAAAAAAGAAAAAAAAAACGCAATGGAAATGGTGACTACTTTTCATTTAACCCTCATCCAATCAACCAAGCTCACGCCGGCCTCCCACTCATGTTGAATGCTAAACACATGGACAAAGACAAAAGTCACTGCCGAAACGGTTTTAAAAATCTTGTTGTAAAGAAAAAAAGAATCAGAATCCGTAAGAATAGAAAAAAATTTAAAAAAGGAAAAACAAAAAAAGAAAGAAAAAATATCTTGTTGTGTCATCCTGTTCTCCGCAAAACATAAAAAAAAAAAAAGAGTAAGTAAAAAGAAAAAAAAAAACTTGCAATTAAAAAGAAAAAAAAAATCGTCTTGCAATTGTAAAATCAAATTAAACCACTGGTGAGGTGATGAGTTATAAAGAAAATATATCTAAATATATCTAATATATCTAAATAGTATTGAAGGGACAAAAAAAAAGCAAAAGAGCATGACCCATGTGTAAGTATGTTCCTGGGCCGGGCGCGGTGGCTCACGCCTGTCATGCCAGCACTCTGGGAGGCCGAGGCGGGAGGATCGCTCGAGGTCATGAGTTCGAGACCAGCCTGAGCAAGAGCGAGACCCCGTCTCTACTAAAAAAAAATAGAAAGAAATTAATTGACCAACTAAAAAATATATATATAGAAAAAATGAGCCGGGCGTGGTGGCGCATGCCTGTAGTCCCAGCTACTCGGGAGGAGGCTGAGGCAGGAGGATCGCTTGAGCCCAGGAGTTGGAGGTTGCTGTGAGCAAGGCTGACGCCAAGGCACTCACTCTAGCCCGGGCCACAGAGTGAGACTCTGTCTCAAAAAAAAAAAAAAAAAAAATTAAAAAAAAATCTTCTTGCAATTGTAAAATCATTGGTGAGGTGATGAGTCATAAAGAAAATATATCTAAATATCTAAATATATCTAAATATATCCAATATATCTAAACAGTATTGAAGGGACAAAAAAAAAAAAAAGCAAAAGAGCATGACCCATGTGTAAGTATGTTCCTTGGCCAGGCGTGGTGGCTCACGCCTGTCAAGCCAGCACTCTGGGAGGCCGAGGCGGGAGGATCGCTCGAGGTCAGGAGTTCGAGACCAGCCTGAGCAAGAGCGAGACCCCCGTCTCTACTAAAAAAAAAATAGAAAGAAATTAATTGGCCAACTAAAAATACATATATAGAAAATATTAGCCGGGCATGGTGGCGCATGCCTGTAGTCCCAGCAACCCGGGAGGCTGAGGCAGGAGGATCGCTTGAGCCCAGGAGTCTGAGGTTGCTGTGAGCGAGGCTGACGCCACGGCACTCACTCTAGCCCGGGTGACAGAACGAGACTCTGTCTCTTAAAAATAAATAAATAAAATGAGGCAGTCACCAATATTTATCACATCAACTGCAATTGTAAGGGGGAAGGTAGCATGACACCCCAATCTGTGGCAGCCCTTCCAGAACTTTCTGTCCAGAGTTTGACAGGCAACAGCCTTCCCACTGCCGCCCAATGGGTGAGTCAGTAAGGGGAGGCCAGTTCACCGGGGACGCCCTGCAGTTCCGGCAGAACCTGGGCCAGTTGATCTGCGCCCTATTTCCACGCCAGGGGGACTTGCATGCAAATGCCGCCGCCCGGCTAACACAGGCGCAACATGCCAGGTGCCACTGCCCGACCGTGATTTACGACACGTCTAATGAGCAAGCCCGAGGAAGGGGTTTGTTGTCTCCCATAAAACCAGACTCACGCGGGCAGCGATTAGAAGCAATTAAGTGCGTGCGGCACTAAATAACGTTCCGTCATTAAAGTTACGTTTTTTTTCCACTTCATTAGAGGTTCGGAGGGGAGACCGGGAGGTAAGGTGCACGCAATCTGAATTTTAGGTATGCATATGTTTGGAAGGGAATAATAATAATAATAATAAAAGCTCAAGTTTGCAAGGGAAACAGAGTACGTGTTAATAAATGGCTTGTTTGGAAGCCATTCTTAGCCCGGCGATACTTGGCCTCAGTTTACCCAGTATACCCAGTTGCTCCAGCCCTGGCGTGGTTTGGAAGCTCGTGAAGTCAAGCTCTGGCAAGAAACACAAACAGCGGGACCGGGCGCGGTGGCTCAAGCCTCTAACGCTAGCACTCTGGGAGGCCGAGGCGGGAGGATCGCTTGAGGTCAGGAGTTTGAGACCAGCTCTGAGCAAGAGCAAGACCTGCAACTCTACTAAAAAAAATAGAAAGAAAATTAATTGGCCAACTAAAAAAAAAAATATATATATAGAAAAAATTAGCCGGGCGGGGTGGCGCATGCCTGTAGTCCCAGCTACTCAGGAAGAGCCCGAGGCAGGAGGATCGCTTGAGCCCAGGAGTTGGAGGTTGCTGTGAGCGAGGCTGACGCCACAGCACTCACTCTAGCCTGGGCGACAGAGTGAGACTCTGTCTCAAAAAATAAAAATAGGCCGGGCGCGGTGGCACACGCCTGTAATCCTAGCACTCTGGGAGGCCGAGGCGGGCGGATTGCTCGAGGTTGGGAGTTCGAAACCATCCTGAGCGAGACCCCGTCTCTATTAAAAATAGAAAGAAATTAATTGGCCAACTAAAAATATATATACAAAAAATTAGCCGGGCATGGTGGCGCATGCCTGTAGTCCCAGCTACTCGGGAGGCTGAGGCAGGAGGATCGCTTGAGCCCAGGAGTTTGAGGTTGCTGTGAGCGAGGCTGACGCCACGGCACTCACTCTAGCCCAGGCGACAGAGCCAGACTCTGTCTCAAATAAAATAAAATAAAATAAAATAAAATAAAATAAAATAAAATAAAATAAAATAAAATAAAAATATCAGTTGAGAAATCAGTTCATGAAATATAAGATTTAAAAATATAATTTTGAAAAAATAAAAAATAATTTAAAAATAAATAAAAATAAAAAATATAGGCCGGGCGTGGTGGCTCACGCCTGTCATCCTAGCACTCTGGGAGGCCGAATGGCGGGTGGATCATTTGAGCTCAGGAGTTGGAAACCAGCCTGAGCAAGAGCGAGACCCCGTCTCTACTATAAATAGAAAGAAATTAATTGGACAGCTAAAAATATATATCGAAAAAATGAGCCGGGCATGGTGGCGCATGCCTGTAGTCCCAGCTACTCGGGAGGAGGCTGAGGCAGGAGGATTGCTCGAGCCCAGGAGTTGGAGGCTGCTGTGAGCGAGGCTGACGCCACGGCACTCACTCTAGCCTGGGCGACAAAGTGAGACTCTGTCTCATAAAATAAAATAAAATAAAATAAAATAAAATAAAATAAAATAAAATAAAATAAAATAAAATATCAGTTGAGAGATCAGTTCATGAAATATAAGACATTAAAATATAACTTCGAAAAAATAAAAAATAATAAGAAAATAAATAAAAATAAAAAATATAAACCCACATCTTCGGGGAAGTTTAAGGAGGCCAGTCTAGACCCGTTAGCGTGCACGGCATGCTCAGGGTTCTCGCCTCCTCTTTCCCGGTTCCCCTGTTTCTCTGCAAAGCGAGCCGTGCAGGCATTGCATCTCCCGAAATTTCCTCTCTCTCTCTCTCTCTCTCTCTCTCCCTCTCTCTCCCTCTCTCTCCCTCTCTCTCGGGGAAGCATATTGGGAACGAGCTTGCCAGCTGTCTGCTCCCTCTGCCTTCTGTCGCCATTCCTGGGAGGTGCCGCCCCACCTTCTGTGTCTGCAGCTTGCAGGGGGGCGGGCGGGCGGGCGGGGGTGGGGGGGTGGGGGGAGGGGAGCGGAGCCCTCCCAGCTTCTGACAGGCATGGCACAATGAAAAGAGCAGAAGGGATGTATATGCACACGTCTACTTGCCTGTCTGCACGGAGAGGCTCTCATAGACCACGCGGTGCAAGCGTGCACATGTATATATGCATGGGAAGCCACACGCCCCCTGCCAGGATCTGTCTGCATGTATATATACACGGTATAGATTCCATATGTTCTTCCTCCCTGCAGTGCACATATGCAGCTGGGACTCACTAGAGCGAAGAGAGGAAAAAAAAAATATATATATATATAAAATATATATATATATATATATATATTACATACCCACCACCAAAGACAAATTATGCAGCAGAAACAAGACTATAAGGAGTGTGGCTCTTCTAAATTCTTCTCATCTGCTCAGCCTGCCCTGATGGGAACAAGCTCGTCTAGCTTAAGAAAATAGCTAGCGTGTTCCGTAGCATGCATATATAAAAAAAAAAAAAAAAAAAGACTTCGTTTCCCTCTCAGTCTCACGTTTTTGCACAGCTGAGCCAGTTCGGGGCTGACATTGCATTCATAGGTTTGGGGAGACGTAACAAGCACCTGATGCTTGGCCCGGGCGCGGTGGCTCACGCCTGTCTGTCATCCCAGCACTCTGGGAGGCCGAGGCGGCAGGATCGCTGCTCGAGGTTGGGAGTTCGAGACCAGCCTGAGCAAAAGAGAGACATCACCCCCCCACCCCCACCGCCGTCTCTACTAAAAATAGAAAGAAAATTAATCGGCCAACTAAAAATATATATAGGAAAAAAAAAATGAGCCGGGGCGTGGTGGCACATGCCTGTAGTCCCAGCTACTCCGGAGGGAGGCTGAAGCAGGAGGATCGCTTGAGGCCAGGAGTCTGAGGTTGCTGTGAGCGAGGCTGACGCCACGGCACTCACTCTAGCCCGGGGTGACAGAGTGAGACTCTGTCTCAAAAAAAAAACAAACAAACAACAAAAAAAGACTCTCTTTTTTTTTACTTTTTTTGTCCTGGTGATACATTATTAGCTTTCATTGAAATTCCTCAGGACAATATAACAGCTTATTGACCCAGAAAGAGGACAATACTTTGCATCCCCTCCAACCGGGACTGCTCTCTCTGCGGACTTGGGTTGGGCGTTCCATGGGGCAGTGCTAACTATTTTAGGGCCACCACAAAACGCCCGAATAGCCTCTAGTGGCCTGCAAATGGAGGTGATCAAGCACGCACAGGCCAAGTGACAAAAGGCAGCCAAACTATTCCTCGGGGGAGACTTCTTGTTCAGGGCTGTAGCAGGAAGCAACCACTCAGCCAGATCTTCCGCCCACTTCAAACGCTGCCATCATTCCTCTCACTGACACCTGCAGCTCAGTGCTCCTTGGCGTCTGAATTGCTCCCTGATATTTATTTATTTTTCTATTTTTATTTATTTATTTGAGACAGAGCCTCACCCTGTCGCCCGGGCTAGAGTGAGTGCCGTGGCGTCAGCCTCGCTCACAGCAACCACCGACTCCTGGGCTCAAGCGATCCTCCTGCCTCGGCCTCCTCCTGAGTAGCTGGGACTTACACGCATGCGCCACCACGCCCCTGGCTGATTTTTTTTCTATATATATATTAGTTGGCCAATTAATTTCTGTCTATTTATAGTAGAGACGGGGGTCTCGCTCTTGCTCAGAGCTGGTCTCGAACTCCTGACCTCGAGGGATCCTCCCGCCTCGGCCTCCCAGAGAGCTGGGATGACAGGTGGGAGAACAGAAGTTTTTTAAGTGTAGGGACCAATCCCATCTTTTTCTCCCGCACTCCCAAAGCCACGGCCCAGGGAATGATAACAAAAGGCAGCAGATTCCTCATAGCACAGTGCTCTTCTTGGCACTCTGGGCATTTCAATGTATTTAATCTTCACAACAGTCCTCTAAGGGAGTCACTAAAATCAGACCCATTTTGTTTTTTTATTTATTTTTTGAGACAGAGTCTCGCTCTGTCGCCCAGGCTAGAGTGAGTGCCGTGGCGTCAGCCTCGCTCACAGCAACCTCCAACGCCTGAGCTCAAGCCATCCTCCTGCCTCAGCCTCCTCCCGAGTAGCTGGGACGACAGGCACGCGCCACCACGCCCCCCGCTCATTTTTTTCTATATATATATATATTAGTTGGCCAATTAATTTATTTCTATTTATAGTAGAGATGGGGGTCTCGCTCTTGCTCAGGCTGGTCTCGAACTCCCGACCTCGAGCGATCCTCCCGCCTCGGCCTCCCAGAGCGCCGGGATGACAGGCGTGAGCCGCCGTGCCCGGCCCAATCGTACCCATTTTAAAGAGCAGGTAACTGAGGCACAGAGGCCCAAAGCCGAAGGACTGGCAAATGCCGGGGAGCGGTGATTTGAGCCCCGTGATTTGATCTCCTTGACCGTGATCCGCGCCCCCCTCATGGAAGGTGCCCCGTGAATATCTGAATGTCTATTTGAAGAAACGGATGATGAGGCACATTAGCAATCAAATGTGTTATTTGCTACGAATTAAGCCAGGCAGGGACATGCCCTGCGACAACAGCTGCAGCTGGTCGCTCCGCGGCCACCTGGCCCTGACAGAGAAGACTCCAGTCCTGGAATAGAAATACCGCCAACAAAGCCCCAAGAACCCTCATTAGAAATGCAGTTATCATGATTTCTTTAGAAGGATAAGACTTTTTTTTTTTTAAGACTTCAGATGTCAGTGGCCGACATCTGAAATTAAAAGAGGTGGGGGAAAAGGCACCAATGGTTTTGGCAATAACACACATGCACCCACCCTCGTCATAACCGGGGACCCACCACAAAAACCCCACTCCTGCGTCCGCCTGCTCTTTATTTCCTGTCGGAATCCCCTTTCAAATGAGGGTCTGCAATTGCAAACAAGTTGTGCGGAATAAACAAGCCATTATTGCAATGAGGGTGACGCTTGCTGAGGGTCATTTTTAAAAAGCCAAATTATAGACTCCAGGTCTAAATTGTATCTGTGTGTGTGTGTTTGTTTTTTGGGTTTTTTTTTTGTTTTTTTGTTTGTTTGTTTTGCTCGCTTGCTTTCAGATGTGGTGCTTGATTTGCATTTCGCCTGACCTGCCTAGTTAAGAGCCCAAGTTCACAGAGCTCCCTCCCCCCCTTTCCTGAAGCCTGTAATGAGCTCAGGCGATAAACCGCGGCATAATTGTGCTCAACTCACTGCATGCAAACTGTTTTACTCTCTCTACGGCCCCGAGTTCGTGCGCGGGCGGGCTGGCGGCGAGATTTTTCGGGATTGCAAATTATGCATTGCAAAATTTGCACGTTGCCAGCCGGGCTTGGGCTATTTTTTGCCGCGTTTCACGTTTAAAAAAAAAAAAAAAAAAAAAACTGCTTAAGTGTATAAGTGGAGGTATGAACCAGGCAGGTTTTTCCAGGCTAGAAAATCACTGTTGCTTCGAACGGCAAGAGTTTCAGCTGCACCATTTCCGTATTTCCATGCCATGCCTCAGCTCCCTGTCTTTTTAACCATCTGCTTCTTCCTGGCGACCAGTGGGGCAGGGAGGCAAGCAACTGTGTCTGCATTGCCGTGCGGCTTCACATCTGGCAGCTAAATCCGACCGTGGCATTTATCTGTGCATTGTTTAAATACGGGATCATATTAGTTACACTTGCAGATCTTCCTTCATTAACATTTCCAACCAAGCTGAGGCCAGCATTGCATGCCACTTGCCCCGAGGGACAAAGAGTATGCACGTTTTCCCTGCAGGGTGCACAGAATTTGGGGAAGGGACCGAGAAAAAAATTTTTTTAAAAAAGTTACAAGCATATTCTACACCCATAGGAATTAAAATCTGAAATAGCGTGCTCAGTCAAGGTCAGGAGGTCGGAACCAGCCTGAGCAAGAAGAACGAGACCCCCCGTCTCTACTTTAAAAATAGAAAGAAATTAATCGGACGACTGAAAATATATATAGAAAAAATTAGCCGGGCAAATGATGGTGGTGAGTGAGTGAGCCTCACTCACAGCAACCTCCAACTCCTGGGCTCAAGCGATCCTCCTGCCTCAGCCTCCTTCTGAGTAGCTGGGACTACAGGCATGCGCCACCACACCCGGCTAATTTTTTCTATGTATATATTTTTAGCTGGCCAATTAATTTATTTCTATTTTTAGTAGAGACTGGGGTCTCGCTCTTGCTCAGGCTGGTTTCGAACTCCTGACCTCGAGCGATCCGCCCGCCTCGGCCTCCCAGAGTGCTGGGATGACAGGCGTGAGCCACCGCGCCGGGCCCTAAGTATCCACTATTCAAAGCATGTTCAATCTGCTAAAATACATGGATGTTCTGCACTTTAAACAACGGGAGGTTAGAAAAACCAACACCTGTTTGAATCCCTCCCCAGAAAACACAAAGAAAAGTTGCATGCGACCACATGCCACAGGGAGACATGCGGAGTTTCTCAACCTAACAGAAATTGTTAATTTTTATGCCTCGGGACGAACTGGCATGCTCAGCATTTAAACAGCACCACTATAGACAAGCTCACCAACCTAAAGAAAATTAAGAAATCTATTAAAAAAAAAAAAAAAGAATAAGCAGCAGCCCTGGTCAACAGCCAGGAAGAATTAAAAAGATGTTACTTTTGGGCCGGGTACGGTGGCTCACGCCTGTCATCCCAGCACTCTGGGAGGCTGAGGCGGGAGGATCGCTTGAGGTCAGGAGTTCGAGGCCAGCCTGAGCAAGAGCGAGACCCCCCCCCCACCCCGTCTCTACTAAAAATATAAAGAAATTAATTGGCCAACTAAAAATATATACAGAAAAAATGAGCCGGGCGTGGTGGCGCATGCCTGTAGTCCCAGCTACTCGGGAGGAGGCTGAGGCAGGAGGATCGCTTGAGCCCAGGAGTTGGAGGTTGCTGTGAGCGAGGCTGACGCCATGTCACTCATTCCAGCCGGGGCAACAGAGTGACACTCTGTCTCAAAATTTAAAAATAATATATTCACAGTCTTTTGAAAGAAATTTCAATTTATTTCAGCGAGGGGAGGGTAACCCTAAAAAGAAGTAGGCCTAGAACATTCTTTTTTTTCTTCTTTTTTTTTGGTA